>NC_135713.1:129459923-129759923 GCF_964656455.1 Halichoerus grypus | reverse complement strand
AAGCAGATGCTTAACCGACTGAGCCACTCAGGCACCCCTAAGTATTTTATTCTTATTGATGCTACTGTAAATGGAATTGTTTTCTTAAGTTTATGTTCAGATAGTTCATTACAAATATATAGGAATACAATTCATTTTTGTGTATTGAGCCAGTATATTTTTGATGATCTTAAAACAGTCGGAGTTGTTTTTGGTACTTGGAACTGAAAGAATGCTAACCAATCTTGTTCTCTACACTGTGCTGTAACTGACTTCCCCGAAGGTTGGGATGTAAAAATATACTTAGTGGTGTATACACAGAACTTACACGTGATCTTATTTGATCCCCACTAATTTTGGGAGGTGTGCAAGGTGGGTATTTTTATCTACATTTTCAGGTGCAGGAAACTGAAGCTTCAGGGGCTAAATGATTAACGTGGGCCTTCGCTCAGTAAATTGCCTATCTGGGACTAGAACCCAGGTCTTCTGACCCCCAGTCCAAAGCCCTTGATGAAGTGTTTTCCTAAGAAGCTCACCAGGCTCGACAGATGTACTGCCCTGATGTGCGGGGAAGCCAGTCCCGAGCGAGGAGACATTATCCCAAATAATGACCTAGAAGTAGGGCCTCAGAGAATGGTTCCTGACTGAGTTGAAACTCAAGAGATGAAAGTCTAGTACCCACCCTAAGTAAATATGATTACTTATCAACTGCAGAACCTTTTTAAGTCTTCATTCTAAAATGTACAGAAAATGAAACTTCACCCAGCCACCCCAAAACGGTTCACAATATTTGTGGCAGATAATTTACACCATCTTAGGAACCATACAAACTCTTAAACTGCAAGGCCAATAGCTAAGGAGGCCAATTTGGCATTGCAGTTTTGTAATAAACATAATTATAATGAAAGTTGAAGTAAAGGGAATTCAGAAGAGTCTGTGCTGTACTTGGCATCTATCTAAACATTAGAGTTAAGGCCAGGGAGGGAGGTCCATTACTTGGCTTGAATGTTGAAAAATTTCTTTATAATTGCTCTCTGCTGTAGGTCATCATTTTTTTAATTTAAAAACGGTTTCAACCACGTTTTCAGACTTCAGTAGGGCTATGACAAATATAATTGCATGCATTAATAGTTGTCTGTTAACTTAAAAGGAAGAATGGCTACAAAATTCTCCATCTTACTCTTGAGTCACATTCAAATGGTGAGCTCCACTTAAATGATAAGTGTATTTTATTTTAATTCTTATTTATATGTGCATGGCAGATAGAGAGAGATGGAGAGTGAGTAAGCAGAGCTTACTGTTTTGATTGTCACATCTCCTGTTAAGGGCTTACTTGGTTCACAACTGGAATACGAGTCTCCCCTTGCCTTGCCCAAAGGAGGTGGAGGGCTGTAGGCGATTTCATAATAATCTGTAGTAGGGAGAGGCTAGGGAATTCCTCATTCCTTAGAGTCCTCCCTGATTACAACTAGCATTTTCTAATGACTCCATGTCTATTTGAGAACTAGAAATCCTGTTTATGACTGTGCATTTTTGTCCATGAAGATTATCAAGAAGGAAGCTTTTTGTATTATTTAGAAATATGAACACATATCTCTTCATCTGTATAAACCATCTGTGATGATGGCAGAGAAGGCATAGATAAAACATGAAACCCAAGTTGAAGGCCAAGCACTCAGAGGGACCATCCACTCAGCAAGGAAGTCCAAAGGTCAGGGCAGAAGCCTGAGGTTGAAGAGATAAGCCATGCTCAGTCCACGAGCTGGCAGATGGAGTGCTTAGGCCTCCTCATCACTATGTCAGGTCACTGTGACAGCCGACTGAATGGGTCAAAAGCTTCCAGGAAGGTCCCCAAACTGGAGTTCTGCGGGGGACAGCCCTGGTACCTGAGCACAGGTCCGAAGGTCAGGGGAACCTTGGACGCCCACTGCCACCAATGAGGAGTTCCCTCCTTCACCAGTGTTGGGGAGGCAATCAGCCTCCTGAGAGCAGATAAGTGACCTTCTCTCTTACTTTTTCCATCTTCTTTCTGCCCTAGGGGGCTGGGAAAAGAACCAGAAAGAAAGAAACCTCTTTTCCTTAGGTAATCCTCCTCTTTCTCCCCCACATACCAGAGAGTACAAGCTCTTTATCTCCCTACTGCCTTAGGACAGTTGCTTGTACAGAACTGATTCTCCATGGATTTTGTTAAAATGAATTAAATCTGCAATCAGTCTTACTCACTGTGCTTCTGTTGACTTTAGGTCAACAACAGTGACAGCATAGGGTAATTATGTGATGCCTTTCCACGTAAAAAGTCCACCTCTCTGTTTTTGATCCGGAAGAAGTTATTTCTTGCCTGCTCTCACCGAGGCCCTGAGTATGGATTAAAAGTGCACTTGGCATTGAAAGATACTCAGCTCAAACTGGAGCGGCCATTTCCTTGAGAGATCACAAAAGCTGAGCCAGTAGAAAAGATCCCTCAAAATTTTTTAAATGCCAGTTTATGAGAAAGCAAATGCAAATAATTATCCAGGAAAAAAGTCTCTCCAGTGCAAACTTGAAAAAGTACAAATTAAAGCAAATTTGAAGTGCCATTTACATCTACTAAATTAGGAAACATCTTCAAATGATAATCAAATATGCTAATGTGTTCGTAGTGAATCTAATTTATTTTTACAGCTGTCTTGGGAAGCAATATGACAATGTTAGTATCTACCAGTAGGATCCTGGGGACCACACCACAACTATGTAAATGGTGGCTCTGCACCTAAAAGTGTTTATCTCATAATCTCTGCTCATGGAGTTTTGTTTTGTTTTTTGTTGTTGTTTTTTCTGGGTTTTTTGTTTGTTTGTTTGTTTTCTTCCTGAAGGACATAATGCAAAAGAAGCTAAAAACTGTATGTGTAGATGATGAGGACTTCTAGTGCTGGTAATATTACAGACCTGGTTCCCTGAAAACCTTCCCACTATACACACCTTGAAATGATAGGTGAAATGTAATAAATATAATAAATAACTAAAATAAGTGAATTACAGTACATGTATCAAACTGACAAAATTTCAAAAATATGACTTAAAAATATGATGTAAGCACACACACAAAATTGTACACACAGTATGATGACATTTAGGAAAGGTTTTAAATACTAAATAATATTACATACTGTTTTTTTTTTTTAAGATTTTATTTATTTATTTGAGAGAGAGAATGAGATAGAGAGAACATGAGGTGGGGAGGGTCAGAGGGAGAAGCAGACTCCCTGCTGAGCAGGGAGCCCGATGCAGGACTCGATCCCAGGACTCCAGGATCATGACCCAACCCTAAGGCAGTCGCCCAACCAACTGAGCCACCCAGGCACCCCATACTGCTTTTTGATCATACATCTATAGAAGAAGTATAAAGTCAGCCCAGGAAGAATACCAAATTCACACTACTGGTTACCTCTTGGAGGGGGCTCGCAATATTTTATTAAGAATGGGCTTTCTACCATATCTTTACATTTTCTTTCCTTTTTAATTTTATTTTCTTAAAAACAAAAGATCTAAAGCAATATAGCAAAAAAATGTTAAGATTTGACCAAAGTAGGTACATGCTAGAAATATTTTATAGTAAAAAGATATTCACTCTAGTGACTTAACAATTAAAAACATCCTGAATGTTCAATAAATTTTGGAATATTAGATAAATCATGCCATTTAAATTTTAAACAGCAATTATTCATTGATTTAAAATGAGCATATGAGGCATATGGTGTAATCAAAATAAAGCGAGGCAGTTTTTAAACATAGTCTCCATAGAGAGACTCATTCAAAGGAGTGTCTCTATGAAATCCAATAAATTATTGGAAAACCAACCTCCATCTCTTCTGATAGCTCTCAAACCTTTATTAAGAGCTCCTCCACTCTTAAGCACAGTAAAACCTCTTAAGACTCATTCTGTGTCTCTTATTCTTACTGCTTCACAAACAGGTCAGCTCCCTAGGAAGCCACTAGCCAGCCTTCCTTCACATTTTGAACATGATTCCAAGATCATTTTTTCATTTATTCTTCCTTAGCTTCTAGATTTATTTGTTGTTTTCTATTGCCAGTCACTCTGAGCCCTTTCCGGTACCAACCACTCAAGCATGTTCCAAAGCCTTCCAGTCTTCCTCCTCACCACCCATTGTCTCCATTCAGCAAATTACAGGCCCTGGACCTGAACAGAGGCAAAGAGGGGATTTTTGACCAGTGGGAGGAGGGGGAGGGCAGTGGATATGACACATTGAATTCACAGTGTACAACTCTGTAAAACTATGCTCGTAAAGACAGGGGAGGGATTTAGGATCTGCTGTTGGGCAGAGAAAGTTCCACTATAAAACTCAAGTGTACTATGGAGGTGCCTGGCTGGCTCAGTCAGTTAAGCGTCCGACTCTTGATTTTGGCTCAGGTCAAGTTCTCAAGGTCATGAGATCGAGCCCCGTGTTGGGATCTGGAGCTCAGCATGGAGTCAGATTGAGATTGTCTCCTTCTCCCTCTGACCCTCCCCCTACCCGCTCATGCACACACTCTCTCTCTCAAATAAATATGTAAATCTTAAAAAAAAAAAAAAAGAATTCTAGGTTAGCACTTATTTTTTCTTAACACGTTAAATATATCATTCCATTATTTTCTTTTATTGTTGCTATTCAGAAGCTGGCTGTCAAGCTGTCACTCCTTTCAAGTATTTTTTACTGCTTTTTATTGTTTTATTTTTTTAAAATATTTTATTTATTTATTTGAGAGAGACAGAGAGCCCTTGAGAGAGTGAGCACAAGTGGGGTGGGGGGAAGGGCAGAGGGAGAGAGAGAGGGAGAAGCAGGCCCCCCTTTGAGCGGGGAACCTTATGCGGTACTCCATCCCAGGACCCCGGGATCACGACCTGAGCTGAAGGTAGACGCTTAACCGACTGAGCCACCCAGGAGCCCCTTTTTACAGCTTTTAAAAATCTTTTTAACTTTTTAATTTTTCCCACCTTCCTTGAGATATAGGTGACATACCACCTTATTATGTAAGTTTGAGGTGTACAATGTGATAATGCATTGCCATGATAAAGTTATCATTTCATATAATTAATTACCATTTTGTTGTTATTGAGGTAAAAACATTTAAGATCTGCGCTCTCTTAGCAACTTTTAAGTATATAGTAGTATTGTTAAGTGCAGTCACCCTGCTATGCATTAGATGCCCAGACTTATTCCTGTTCCCTGCAGAAATTTTCTAGGTTGTCTTTTATTCAATAAATTAAACTATAAATAAAATAAATAAAATCTTTAAAAGAAAGTAAAAAGGAGTAAGAAATACTGATCATCGTGAAAGGAATGATAGCTTGACAGCCAGCTTCTGAACAGCAACAATAAAAGTCAGAAAGTAATGGAATGATATATGTAATGTGCTAAGAAAAAACAAGTGCTAACCTAGAATTCTTTTTTTAAGAGGTTTTATATATTTATTTATTTGAGAGAGAGAGTGTGCATGAGTTGGGGGAGAGGGAGACAATCTCAAGCAGACACCATGCTGAGCTCAGATCCTGACACGGGCCTCCATCTCATGACCCTGAGACCATGACCTGAGCCAAAATGAAGAATCGGATGCTTAACTGATGGAGCTACCCAGGTGTCCCTAATCTAGAATTCCATACACAGTAAAACATATATATTTTTACTGTAAAATATATTCTAAAGACGGGGTGAAGTAAAGACATTTGCAGACAACAAAAATTGAGTTCTTCACCACCAATCCTCATAAAAGAAAATTCCAAAAGTTACTTTGGGTGGAAATAAAGTGAATCCAGAAAGAACACTTAGGTGTAAGAATAAATAGAGAGAGAAGAAAATGGTTAATATATAGGTAAATCTTAGTAAGCAATGACCAGAAAAGGAGTAATATCTTGTGTAGGTTTTAAAAAAAAAACAAAACAAAAACAGAGTTTAAATAAATAATTTAAATAAAAATTTGGATAGCTTCCAAATTGGAAGAGTGAAAAACAATATGAAAAATACTCAAGCAATCCACAGAAAGGCAAGGATAGAAAAAGAAACTCTTCTTAGAATAGCAGGAACAAATAGAAAACCCAAAGATGTAATTACACTAAACCTAAATGAATTGCATCCTCTAGTTAAGAGGGGGAAAAAAATGCCTGTTGGATACACATAACCCAACCATATGTTGTTTAACAAGGGATATGTCTAAATCATAAGGATAAATAGTAGTTGAAAGGAAGAGGATAGAAGTGTGTGTATGTGGTAAAGTCTGAAGAAAAGAAGATTAGTGTGGCTAATATCAATATCAGACAAAAGGAAGTTGCAGGCAGAACGTATTACTAAAAATAAAGTTGGTTCCTCTTAAAGGACAAAAATGTTCAACTTACAAGGGAGATATAATAATTTAAATTTTACATACATTTAATAACATATGCTCATAATACATAAAGTAAAAATTGGCAGACTTCACAGAAGAAATAGGTAAATACATATACCTAGTAGCGAATTTTAACACACCTCTCTGTAATTGGTAGAAAGAGCAAAAAAAAAAAGTGCAAGGAAACATGCAAAAAAGAGAATACTGATGGGGGTACACTTGGTCTTTTCTTTAAAACATTTTTCCTCACCAACACCTGTTAGCCTGGTTGTTGATCAAATAAACAAGAAATAACAGGTGTTGGTGAGGACGGAGAGAAAGGGAGCCCTTGTGCTCTGCTGGTGGGAATGTTAAGTGGTGCAGCCACCGTGGAAAACCCTATGGAGGTTCCTCAAAAAATTAAAAATGAAAACACCACATGCTCCAGCAATTCCACTTCAGGGGATTTATCTGAGGAAAAGAAAAGTACCTAAACTACCAAACATCATGGCTTAGCTTAGCCTACCTTAAATGTACTCAGAACACGTACATCAGCCTACAGTTGGCAAAATCATCTAACACAAAGCCTACTTTATAATAAAGTGTTGAATATGTCCTGTAATTTACTGAATACCATACTGAAAGTGAAAAAAAGGGAAAACACTAAATTGACAAGATATATGCATTCCCATGTTCAATGCAGTATTATGTATAATAGCCAAGATATGGAAATAACAGGTTATATCCATAGACAGATGAATGAATATGAATAAAGACAGATGAATGAATATGAATGAATAAAGAAGATGTGGTATACGGGCTCCTGGGTGGCTCAGTTGTTAAGCGTCTGCCTTTGGCTTGGGTCATGATCCCAGGGTCCGGGATCGAGGCCCCGAGTTGGACTCCCTGCTCGGCAGGGTCCTGCTTCTCTCTCTCCCTCTCCCTCTGCCTGCTGCTCCCCCTGCTTGTGCTTTCTCTCTCCCCGTCAAATAAATTAATAAAATCTTAAAAAAAAAAGAAGTGGTGTACATATACAATGAAATACTATTCATCCATAAAAAAGAAGAAAATCTTGCCATTTGCAAAAACATGGATGGACTTTGAGGGCATTATGCTAAGTGAAATAAGTCAGACAGAGAAAGACCAATACCATATGATCTCTCTTGCATGTGAAATCTAAAGACAACAAATAAACCCAAGCTCCCAGATACAAAGAACAGATTGGTAGTTACCAGAGGCAGGAGGGTGGGGGGCAAAGGAGAAACAGGTGAGGGGGTCAAAAGGTAAAAATGAGAAAGAAAACTTTCCCCTAATTTGAATTTACAATTATAGTCAAACAAGAAACAGAGCAGCTGAGCTGAAGCTTCCATGGCTTTGTGTCTTAGGGACTCTAGAAGTTGAAGTTGCTGCTAGACATCTCAGCATCTGTGAGTGATTATGAGCAGCAGATGGGGGAGGAAAGAACGTGTGGATCAGGTGTTAGCATTTTTTCCAAACATGATCCTTCCTGCTTTTCCCAATAACTTTGGTTTTGCGAAGTCTCTTTTTCTGCTCTCAAGTAAACCAAACTGCCTCCCCCAGGAGTGTGCCGTGGCTCCCCATGGGCTGTGTCCACTTTGATCCTGATCCAAAAGGGGAATGGCCCCAGAAAGGAGCTGGAATCTCCAGGCTGACATCCCATCCTGTGGTGGAGACAAACACACTTCCAAAGATGTGAAAAATGCCACTTGTTCTAAGTCATTTCGCTTTCTGCCTAGAATGTGAAAAGTGGTCCTTGTTCTCTGTGAGGTGGTATGCAGTTTATCGTGGTTTAAGTTAAAGGCAGTTTACATTATTTTATTGTCTGTGCGAAATGAACTGTCACCTCCCAAATTATTCCACAGGAGTCTTACAATCTTACTTAGTATCTGAGGAACATAGCCAGGGGCCAGCACAGTTCACCAGAGACTGAACTAACTCTTAAGTGTGGAAGAGAGCCATTCTGAGATGAAAGATGTTTCCCAGTGCCGGGTGAGGTGATGGAAAAATAAAAAGTCAGACAAGTATGTACACAAATGTAGAAAGGGCACCTCTTCTCCAACTTCACGCAGTACGTAGGGCTTGCTTTTGCAAAACGCCTTTCATACACGCTGTTTCCAAAACCACTTTACAGTTAATGAAAAGCTCTGTATTAGTCATCTGTCGGTATGTGGTAATAAATCATGGCAGAGGCAGAGGAAAAAATTATGTCCAGGAGATGACACAGCTGTCAACTCTGTGGTGGGGACAGGTTGATGATCCAGTGCTGGGGGTCAGGGCTGACCAGCTGGTGCTGATCTAGATCACCGACTGCGCTCTTGCGGGGTCTTATGTGGCTGTCAAGCAAGGATATCCCCTTTTCGAGCAGTAACCACAAAGACTGACTTCTCAACATTTCTCAGGCCTCCCCCACCTCCCTGTACCCCCGTGTCTGATTCAGAAGGCAGAGATACCAAACCACACACGAACGACCACTCATTAGGTCAGTTTTGAGTATAGTGATCCTTCCTGATTGGCAGTTTTGCTTTCCTGGTGTTAATTACCACGATCCGGAAGCAGATGCTGCTCCTTATGACATATGAGCGGAAGGTCAGTAGTAGAAGAGTATTAGGTCCCAACGTCTGCATCATTCACCTCCTCTCCTCCCGCCTAGACGTTTTATCATCTCACACCACCACGAGAAGGTACAGTATAATAAAATATCTTGAGAGAGTGACCACATTCACATAACTTCTAGCACGGTTGACTCTTGAAGAACGTGGGGGTTAGGAGCCCCAGCCCCCAGCCCGGGGGGAAAATCCTTGTGTAATTTCTGTGTCACCCCAAACTTAACAACTAATAGCCTACTGTTGACTGGAAGCCTTACCGCGAACTTAGACGAGCAGCACGTTATTTGCATGTTCTGTGGATTCAATACTGTATACTTCCAGGAAAGAAAGCTAGAGAAAAGAAAATGTTAAGTCATAAGGAAGAGAAAATACATTTGCAGTATGGTACTGTATTTATATATGAAAAAATCTGTGTATACGTAGACCTTTGTAGCTAAAACCCATGTTGTTCAAGGGTCAACTGTGTATTATTGCAGTTGTTCTGTTTTACGATTATTTATTGTTAGTCTCTTACTGTGCCTAATTTATAAATTAAACTGTTATAGGTGTGTATGTATAGGAAAAAAGATAGTATATATGGGGTTCGGGACTATCTGGTTTCAGGCATCCACTGGAGATCTAGAAACCTATCCCTTGGGGATCCTTTAGGGGGAATACTGTATAACTAAATTGAGAGTGAAAGCTTGAGGACAGATACACACGGTACAAAATTTGGGAAAATAAATTTGACTAATTTTAGCCAAGACTTGTCCTCAGTCTCGAGCCACCTCAGTCTCCAAAAAGAGATTGTCAAACAGTGGACCTGTGTAAAACAGAGTTTACTCTGGAAGCTGAAATAGCAACTAAATTATTAGTTTTCTAAGCTAGAAAAGTTTTCACAGCTGTTAAGAGCAGTTTCTCTTTGGTGATTGTGATATGGAAACGGCAGATGGCGATGTTGCCCTTATTTTGGAGGGGGAGGGGTGCATGGAAGCTGGTGAACTAAAGCAAGCACTTTAAAAACAGGTTAAAATGTTTCAGTTGTGTTAGGAATGTACCTATTGTATCCCACGGGAAGCTGAAGACTTTCCCTCAACTTTTTATGAGCTTTTTGTACCTTTCTGAAGTGTCCAGGTTGTGTTTTTATACCGCAAGCTGTGACCAAAGTAGTTGGTGTGGGGAAGGAATTTATGCAATCCCAGGCCACTTGCTCTGACCCCCTCATAAATTCGTCAAAGGGGGCGGTCAGCATCTGATAAAAATCTATCCAGCTACCAGTTTTGAAAAAGGTACTCAGGATATTTGTTGGGAGAAAATGGTTGACAAATTGCAGAGTTGATACACTTCCACAATAGCAAATTTTAGGAACTAAGAATAAAAAAAACAATGGCCATAATGATATTACAATATATCCATTTACTGAGCGTTTGCTATGAGCCAAGTGCTGTGCCAAGGATTATACTCGTCTATTCTTATGTAATTCTCAGAAAAATCTGCTAGGATTGGTATTATTACTCCCATTTACAGATGAGGTCACTGACTTTCAGAAAGTTTAAGGATTTTTCCTGAGGTTTTACAATTAGTCACTGGATTGGCCAGAATTCAGTTTTAAGCCTGTCTAACTTTTTACTGGCTTCCCTGAACTATAAAAAGAATTTCTTTCTCTTTTTAAAAGCCAGTCAAGATAAAGGCAAGTTTACGGCTTTCAGAGTGAACCTTCAAAATTTAGATATATAGATTTCAGGAATGGGGAATAAAGAAGTCTGTGGAGTCAGAGGAAATAAGCTTGTTTAAATTTTTAGAACCTTCTATATCCTACCAAAATAAAGTTTGTGTGTGTGTGTGAATGTGTATCAACATATAAATGTATAATGTGTCATATATAAAAATGTGTGTGTGTTCAGATCCACCTTGGCCAGGCTGACTGGCCCCTTGACCTGCAGTTGAGGTAGACTTCAGACTCACACCTGACCTAATTCATGGGCTGAGCCCCCTTTCCAGGGCTGGCTGCATGAGACCATCTAGGCGAGTCCAGATCTGAAGCCAGTAGGTTATGAAGGTCAGTGGTGTATGGATTTTCTAAAGCAAGGCAAATCTTGCCCTTCGTGTCTTTTAAAACTCAGGAAAAGGCAAAACACACGAAGGAAATGATGGAACATAAGGGAGGCTTCCTGGAGGCTGAATGCCGCCCAGTGTTGTGCTTTGGCTTCCTGCTCTGTGAAATGAAAGATCTGGACTCAGCGGTCTCCAGGTCCTTCTGGGGCTTGCATTTCTGTGACTGGGTTGCATCTCCGGGGTGGCGCATGGTCCTGTGAGTGGGGCCCCTGGGTGTTGGCGGATGCTGTTGCAGCGCTGTCCCCAGGCGCTGACAGCCGGTGTTCACAACCTCCTTGGACAGACGCGTCACCTCCCTGTCCTCTTTCCTCTAAGAAATCCGTTGTGTGCCAGACCTCAGGGGGTTACTTTCACAATCCACGTCTCAGAGAAAACACAGGCCGTTGGTGACCACAATGTGGAGGGAGGCTGGCAGAAGCCACTGTTGATCCTGGCAGGGTTTCTGCCCTGATGCGGACAGGGCACTAGCCTCCCCGACTCTGGCTTGCTGTACGTGCGCCCCTGCTGTGCAGTCGGGCCTGGGCGTCTGAGACTCCCCCGGGGAGCCAAGCAGCTCGCCTCAGGCTTTGTGGCCTGTGCCCACGGGCTCCTGAGGGGCCTTGATAGGCTCACATGAGCTTGCGCCTGCAGGTCCGTGGCGGGGCTGGAAGATGACTGCCACCTGTGGGCAGACCCTGAGCCCGTCAGGTGTTAATGAGAACTGGAACACTGCAGATCACACCTGCAGTGTATGTCGGATACACAGATAGCAGGAGCACAGGAAGTATTGGCTAGGAGTCCCAGCGCCTCGCATTGTCCCTGAGGCTAGGGAGGACTGTCCAAAGGGAGCTGGAGGACGGAGACAGCAGAGTCGGAGCTTTTAATCACCAAGCCTTGGGTTCAGGTCTTTTAGGAGCTTGAGACAATCAGCCACAGCGAGCACCTACCTCACCCCCCACCCCCACCCCACTAGATAAAGGTGCTCCTGGCTGGGGGAGGGGGTTGTTGAGGAAAGAAAGGAAGCAAGAGTTAGAATTGACTGTGCACGTGGTAGTTGAAGGGGAGGGAGGGCTCTGAACCTGAGCTTACCCCTGTATTTCCTGGGCCAGAGCTGGGGAGGGAACAGTAATATCCCCAGTGGGTCTGGTGGTTCCAGAGCAACGTGACCCTGTGACTCAATTACCTGAGCTCAGCATTGGGAAGCAATTCCCTGTCTCTTGTGTGCTCTGTGAGGCCCTTAGACCTGGGGGACGTTCATGGAATCTCCAGCAGGCCCAGCCTCATCCTTCCAAGTGCTGTGAGAGGGCACCCAGAAGTTTTGGGGGCCCTCTGATGAGGGCATAGAGGAGAGCAGGAGGAGAGAGCCTTTAACCCCTGGGGGCCATGGCTGTCAGGGAGGGCAGGCACAAGGTGACCTGCATAGAGAGGGAGGCCGGGAGGCCCTGGACATGTCAGGCCATGTGGAGGGCTGGTGGCAGCGGGTGATGATAGGAGGACTGTGGGCATCATTGGGAATCAGGCAGAACAGCTCGAGGCTGATACATGGGCTGTTCTCTTCTCTGTGTGACACATCCTTGAGTAGACTCCCCTGTTCTTCCCTCTCTCATCCCCAGGGGTTTGGCAGTGAGTTTGTGTGGGTAATCTTGTATTTTGTCTTAGAACTTCTTGAAAAATATACTCGACCATCCTCCGAGTCCATCTGCCTGATCTAATAACTCCCCTGGCATAAACAAGCTAATCTGGATCTATCTATTTCCTCCTAATAGAATGTGGGTAGGTACTTTTGTCACCCTTTGCCCATGGTTGCAATTCTAAGAGAGGAAAAGTCCCACTTAATATCCTGTTTTAAGTAGGTGTATTATCACCATTTTCCCCAGGAAGAAAGTGAGGTTCAGAGAAATGAGGTACCTTACCCTGGGTCACACAGCTCTTGGTTGCACAGATGCACTCCACACTCCAAGCCTGCCTGTTTGTTTCTCAAGCCTTTGCTTTTCCATCACACGGCACCCACTTCTCTCCGACCAGCCTGAGTCAAACATCAAGTTGTATATAAAGAGATAACCCAACATGGAGTAACTTTTCGGCGTATGCACACATACACAAAGAGAAGACAAGACAGAAAGGAGAAACTCCACCCAATTCCAAACAAAACAAAACCAAAAAAAACTCAAACCCCATAAAATAGTAACTGGTTCTCTCCATGCTTTATCCACAGGCACCCTAAGTACGTGTCCCACACTGAGCTCATTTCCTTTCTCCCGCTCTAGTCTGCTCTTCCTCCTGTATTTCTGAACTTGGCTGTTGGCAACACCACCCAAACAAATCTCCCCCCAAATTAGAAACCATGTTGTCATTTTTTACTTCTTTCTCTCTAACCTTCCTTTATGCTAGTTCCAAGCGATCAAGCCTTCAGCATTGAAATCCTTCTCAGGAAATCCTTCCCTTTTTGTTTATTTTTTCTGCTGACACTTAAAGAGTGGTCTTCAGACTCTTCTTTTGCTAAATTTTGCTAAAATATCCCCTAAAATAATTTTGAAAAACTATGTAGCCCCTACGCATTACCATGCTTTCCTCTAAAATGCCTTATCATCCTTTCAAATATTCGCAGAGGATTTAATCCAGCATATTAGGAATACTGACATTTGAAAAGAAAAGCATTTTGTTACTCATTATTATTCTTTAAAATGTATCCAATAAAATTTAAAGACTAGTGATTGGTACTTACTATCATTGACTTTAAAAAGTACATGTTTCAACAAGTGGGGTTGGTGCCACTGGGTGTCCGTGTGAAAAACTGGAAACTCCAATTTGACATGAGAATTACTCAAAATATCATAGACCTAAGTTTAAAAATTGAAAGTCTAAAACTTCTAGGAGAATATGTTTGTAATCTTGGGTTAGGTAAAGTGATTTTAGGTGTGACACCAAATGCAAATCCATAAAAGAAAAAAAATAAATTAGACCTAAAATTTTTGTTCTTTGAAAGACACTGTTAGGAGGTTGAAAAGACAAGCCACTAAGTGGGAGAAAATATTTGTAAATCATGTATCTGATAAAGGACTATTATCTCTCACAGTCCTATAATGAAAAAAATAAAATTTTGATAAAATATTTGGATAGATCAAAAATAGGTACACGGATGACAGGTAACCACATGAAAAGATGCTCAGTGTCATTCAGGAAATGCTAATTAAAACTACCACATGATGCCGTTGTACACCTATTAGAATGACTAAAATAAAAAAACAACACCCCCAAATCTGACAATCCTAAGTGCTGGCAAGGATGAAAACAATTGGAAGTCTTATGTATCGCTGGTGAGGATGTAGACTGGGAGAGCCAGGGGAAAGGGTACAACGCACAATTTGGCGGCGTCTGTTAAACATGGACTTTCTACTTGACTCAGTAATTGTACTTCAAGGTATTTACCCAAGTGAGATGCAAAACTATGTTCACACGTAGCTTTATTCCAAACTGGAACCACCTCACATGTCCTTCACCTCAATGGATAAACTCAGTGGATAAACTGTGGTATATCCATACAGTGTAATATTCCTCAGCAAGAGGAATGGATTACTGATGAGCACAGTAAAGTGACTGAAACCAGACCCCAAAGGTTGAATGATGCTGTTGATATGACATTTTCAAAAAGATAACACTGTAAGGATGAGAATATATCAGTTACCAATGGTTGGGATGGGGGAAGGAAAGACTACGAAGTTGGCAGGCTCTGAGAATTTGGGGGGTTGGTGCAGATGGTCTGCATCTTGACTGTGGTGGCAGATACATTTGCCGAAATCCAGAGACTTGTAAACTACAAAGAGAATCTTCCTGCATGTAAATTTAAGTATATATATCAATGCACATATACATGAACTGCCTCTTTTTTAATAATTAAAGTTTTTATGTCATTCCTTCTTTTTAAATACTATTTCCATGTTACCCCTTCTAAGAATTTTATCCTTATGTAATATATTTTTATACTTGAAAGTCTTTTATTGATAACCCAGTTATACTTTTCTTTTAGAAAGTATATATAAATTAAAACACTTAAGAATTTTTCATGTGATTGCAAGTCTGTATGAAATTTTAAAATGCCAGTTAGAGGGGCACCTGGGTGGCTCAATCGGTTGAGCATCTCCCTTTGACTCAGGTCATGAGCTCAGGGTCCTGGGATCGAGCCCCACAGAGGGCTCCCTGCTCATCGGGGAGCCTGCTTCTCCCTCTCCCACTGCCCCTCCCCCAGGCTCATGCTGTCTCTCCTTCTCTCTCTCTCAAATAAGTAAATAAAATCTTTTAAAGCATCTTTAAAAATAAAATGAAATAAAATACCAGAGTTGTTTCTACCATTAATACTAGTTCAGAATGGACTAACCAGTGGAAATATACATTTTGGTAATTAACAGACATAGATTTATATAAGAACACATTCACATAAAAAGTAAACATGTTTTGGAAACATATCTCTCAACGAGATGGCTGTTGATGTTGTGAGTTGCCCCTCTGTTTGCCTCTTCTCTACCCTCCCTATCCCAAGTCTGTTCACCCAGGGATGTTATGCCATAGTGAGATTCTGGGGGGTGGGGATGATGCCTATCTTTCGTGGAGTGGGAGAAGGGAAGGAGCACCAGTCCGGCCACTGCAGGCATGTGCTCAGGCTGACCGGCTTGGTGAAGGCAAACATTCGGAGGTGGGAGATCTGCCTGAGGAGAGCTCGGAAAGACCTGGCTGTTTCCCGCCTTGGAGTTCTCTTTGCCCATCTCTGCCTTGGCCTTTTCTACAACCCAGGTGCCTGCTTTCCCTTCTCATCCGTGCTGCACCCAGCTCTCAAGCTTGTCTCTCTGAGGGGCAGACTTGACCCTTTCTGGCTTGGCTCACAGAGTTCGCTGCCCACATTGTCCCTCTGCCTTGTCCCCCTCTGCATACCACACTGTCCTGATCTACTCTATCCACACTCCTGAGCTGCTGTCTTCATGAGCGGGGTCCGTTATATCCTTACCTGCCCCCACCTCTGCCCTTCGCCCCCGTCTCCTCTTTTCCCCTGAGCATTTTCGGAGCATGCTCCTTAAGTTTCTCAGCTCTGTTTTCCTGCGCCAGCAGAGTGCATGTCATGTAACAGGCTGTTGGCGGATAGCAGAAAATTAAGTGTCAGAGAATGGGAAAGAAGAATGCTGCTATTTCTTTCTAAATCGCCGTAAAATGTTTCAGTGCGGAGTAGAAAGAGACAGAGAGAGCTTATACCTATCAAACATGAAGGTTTATAGGACCCTAAAATGATTGGTTCTTGCCTGTGTGGCATTTTAATATTTTTATGAGAAGTATACACCAGATGTGAGCCTTGCCTTTTTGGGCTGTAAAGTCTGAGTGGGGAGGGGCCACGTGTGTGTTCTCTCCATTTCTTCGTGCAGGGTGGGCTGTACGTATATATTAAATGACAATGAATTGCCAGAGGGTTAGGCTGGTTTGTTAGTCTTGGCACTCCAGTTAACCATGGTGATGTTAATAACAAAATTCCCTATTTGAACACAGCCCCTTTTCATCCACAGTATGACATAATGTGGCTTTGAAGTCTCCTTTTATGAGGGGGAGAACAAAAGGAATGTTAGTGTTAGGAAGTTCCAACACTGCGTTTCCCTGAATGCATCTTTTAATTGTACTTCCATGAAAAATGTTGAGTCACCGCAGACAGGGACCTTTCCCATTCTGTCCCAGAAGGAAACTGAATGAAGCGTGTGGATTTGCATACTGGCTTTAGCCGGCCTGGGAAGCCTGCGTGCTGTACCCTGGTCTCTGAATCAAGTTCTTGCCACCAGAAGGGGCCAGCTAAGTCTCAGAGGGAGGGACATGTCATGGAGTAACAGCATCAGTCCTGGGGGTCATGGTGGAGTCAAGGTCCAAACACAGAATGCCTTTCAGTTCAAGAGGCTGACTGTATTTCAGCTTCACTTATTGTAAAAATCCCCAGGTCTTCATTCAATTTGGAGTCTCCCTGGCCTCTCCACGTAATGTGTCACAGACACACGGAAGGCTTTCGGAAGGCGAGCGAAGGAAGCCAGTAACAGGCAGCCACAGGACTGTGTGTCGGTTACTGGCCATTGTCAGCCACCTGGCGATCCCTCTGGTCCCACGCCGATCGGTGCTCTGGGACACACGGCTGCAGCTGCTCTCCCAGACTACTGGGTCTCAGCAGCTTTAAAGGGCTCGGGGCATAAGAGTATCAATGAGTCTGGAAATCCAAGTAGAGAAAATTGCTGTCTGGTAACAGAAAGGGCTGTATACAGATGGGTAGAATCAGGGGAGGGGGTGCGAGGCTCGCAAGAGCTGAGTGTTCAGCAATAAGGAAAGGGAAGACTGCTTCCTCTCTCCTCTAGCCAGTTGGGTATGGGGCAACCCTGCATTATTAAATGCCCTCAGAAGAAAGCTAAGGGCACAGAAAGACATTCTGGTGCCCTGCTTTGGCCTCGTGGTAGTGGCAGCTAGGAAGAAAGAGGTAGTCCTGGAGAATGAGGGTGGGGTGGGAATGGGGCCTTTTTTATTAGAGATTAATGCCGAATGGGGCCAGGTTTCCGGTGGGTGGTGGTAGCGCTGCCTTAGCCTTTCAGGGCCCAGGTCTGGGGAAGTAGGGAGGATCCCACTTTTCTGGGAGAGAGAATTGTGCTAACAGGGCAGGCAGTCCGAACTATACCCCCAGTGTCTGCGGGGGATGTGGCCCACTGCCGTGGAGAGAAGGATCGGAGTCGTTTCTTCAGGGCAGCCGTGACGGGAACAGAGCCCTCACCCGATCGGGCCTGTGCCGCCTCTGTGATTTCTACCTCTAACCACAGGTTTCCTTGAGAAAGAACTGTAGCCCTTTGAAGAATTGTAGCACCATATGTACTTATTTATCCTTTTACCCATATTCACTCTGAATGTCCTGGGACATCCTGGTGAAGTAAGCTCCCAGAAGTTGCAAGCTTTTGAGTGAAGGAGTGTAGGACGAAAACTGAGTCGAGACAAGAAAGAGACTCGTACACTTAGGTGACATTGGGAGGGACCATAGGAATGGAGAATAAATGGGAGATAATAAATAAATAAACCATAGGAATGGAAAATAATTTTATTTTATTTATACAGACAAGGAAAACAAAATGAAACAAAAGACTTCTTCACACAAGCCAAAGCAGTAGGACAATCAGAGCAAGAATCCATGCTTAGCAATCGCCCATTTAGTACTGCTTCTCGTTCACCAGGCTGTTTTCATGCTGGGTCCATATTAAACTCTGTGTCTGTGTGTGTGTGTGTGTGTGCGCGTGTGCACGTTTTGATGAGAGAGAGGGGTGGAGATGGGTACCCACGGGCCCACAGCGTGGGTAGCACATACTTTTAGGCTGATCTATACTAATCCTCAGCAATGACACATTTGGCCGTTGATGGGCTCTCTGATCTCATAATACACACAGACCCCCAGCCTGGATGTGGTGATGGACAAATAGAGCTATGCCTGCCCTTTTGACCCCTGTGATGAGGCTGACTCACGAACTTCACAGGCTGCTGGCTAGCTTGGGAATAGTTCACTTCCCTGGAAGAAGTCACTGGCTCTTAAGACATACTCTTAATGCACGGCCCCTTGACTGTCGATAGTTGGGACCCAGACTCATCCCCACTCTGGGGCTCTGTGATATATGGTCTAGGGGGTAAGCAGCAATGCATATTCTTGTTCTGAATGGGATTGTATCATTCTGAAGCTCTTTTGTCCTTCTGAGCTGCTCTGGCCCCACCAGATTTTTTGTAGGAACAGACCTTATTTGGCATCATCTTTAGAGTCTTACTGTCCTCCAAAGACAGATACCATGAAAAAAGATGTGAAATTAGCTTATTAAATGTCTATTACCTATACTGTTTAAAAACAATTTTTTAAAAAAATCTCTCATGAACGGGGCACCTGGGTGACTCAGTCGGTTAAGCGTCTGCCTTTGGCTCAGGTCATGGTCCCAGGGTCCTGGGATCGAGCCCCGCATCGGGCTCCTTGCTTGGCAGGGAGCCTGCTTCTCCCTCTCCCACTCCCCCTGCTTGATCTCCCCCATCCCCGACAAATAAGTAAATAAAATCTTTTTAAAAAATCTCTCATGAACATTTATTAGAAGTATTAATGCCGACTCAGGCACAATGAACATGTGCAGGACCTCACCACGCTGCATCTTAATTATGCTTCGTTTGCACCAAGGAATTGAGATTTGATTCTTTCCAAACTGTTCTATTGGCTGACCTTACCCAGGATTAGGTCATTAAACCCCAGTAATTCTTACCCACATTCTCTGCAGAGGCTACACATTCGAGCAATCATTTGTTTTACTTTTCCTCTTTGCTGAAGCATCTGTTGTAGGTGGCATTGTTTCAATCCCACTTAATCAACAAATTAAACTTTCCCACAAATGAAGAATGGTCCCTCAAATTTCTGGAACTGCCCTGACTTCCTCTGGGTGAACTTATAAACACAGCCTGGTAAAAGCTGAATGGTGACTAATGCTACCAAAAATGGGTGTTCTGAATCTCGCATGGTGGTCTCCCTGGTTTGCAATGGGGGCAGTGTTCCACATACCACGAAGAATATGATATACGGATGGAGATGCAAGCCTCTCACAGGCAGGGCCAACTTGTGGGCATATTAGATAATGCAAGAGATGCTCGGAAATGCTAACTATTGAAACCTCACATTGTCCCACAGTTTATTGCTGGAGCCCCACAGGAAATACTTCCTCTACTCCCCTCAGAAAACATCGTCCTGCTTCTCACTAGTGATGGGTTAGCCCAACGTCTTTATAAAATGTGCTTTTAAAAGTTAATTTCATTTACGGAAGGTCTCCCCCTACTCTCTTTTTTTTTTTAAATAGTGTTTTCTGACCGCAGCTTGTATGTAAATGCCAAGACATTCATTCCCTGCTGGCTTCATTCAGGAACACCTCATGTTCCAAGGCAAACGTGGCAAATTAGGCTGTTCAGGTATTGTACTTTGGCTTCTTCTTGCATGTGCCTGTTTTTTGTTTTTGGAGGTGTTTTTTTTTTTTGGTTTTATTTTCTTGGATTTTTTTTTTTTTTTTTTTGGTTGTACCAAGAATGACAAGAAAAACAATTCATAATTCTGAAAAGTTATTTAAAATGAACTGTTAAAGAAGAAAGCCCAAACCCACCCTGGATCGATTAAAGACCAGAGGCTCCCAAGACGCATACCTTGATTTCTGTTGATCAAGGGATAATTTGGGTGTGTCCTTAACAACTTGAGTTGTTCTAGAAGGTTTACAGAGGGAGGCGGTGCTATGATGAGGAAGGAGAGCTGACATTTCTGGGTTGGCAGGGATTAAGTGCTGTTTGGCAGCTATCTGATCACTGAGGTATAGAAAAAAAAAAAATTAGCCAAATCATTGACTAAATTAATTTTGACACACAACACTAAAGATAGCTGGAGGTGACGCCAGAAGAATTGGGTCCCCCCTCCTTTAACCATATGGAGAGAAGTGAGGGAGACAGTCAGTCATTTGAGTGTCTTGGTCTGAACATGGTAGAGCGTCAGCCACAGGAGGGCCAGTGGTGAGCAGGAAATGGAGGTGGGCGTAGGCTGAGCACCTGCCCCGTACCTGGTTTTGTGCTACGAGTTCTAAGTGCCTTATTTCCTTTCATCCGGCAGTGGTGTTGGGGAGGCAAGTAGTCATCTCTTCGTTGTGACTTCAGTGAAATAATCTGCCAAGCTCACAGAGATAGCACATGCCATAGCTGGACCTGGAACCTTTATTGTCTCATTGTGAAGCCCGTTGTCTTTGTTTTCTTACACTGCTTAGGGTTAGCCCGGCAATGAAACAAGAAACCTCTTTTCCTATCCAGTTGATAAGAACTTCTTCATTCAGTGATGAAGACCGTTTAGAACTCATTTTTTCTAGAATGCCCAGATTTTATCCACACGATACTCACCAATTCAAATCATTTTCCTCCCAAATGTAAATAAACCCTGTCAAAAGTAGTTTTCATCCTTAGAAATAATGCTGAAATATTTCTCCTCCCCCAGATGCACTGCTATAGACTGGATATTTGTGTCCACCCAAAATTCATTTCTGGAAACCTAACCCCAATGTGATGGCACATTAAATAAATTTTACCTTCCTCTGCCAACCAGGAGAGAAGATTGTTTTAGATCTTGTGCTGGGCCAAGGGGGAGTTGTATTTTATTTTAGTTTTACAGTGACTTCTCCCAGGAGCTGCTAAGGAGTTAATATTTTTGTGCATCGTTTTTTAATGGTTAATTCTCGGGGGAGAAAGAAAACCACAAAACTATTCAGGAATCCTCTGACAGGTGTTGCCCTCCTTTATTTAAGGACCATAATTTCAAACCGGATCTCTAACCAAGTTTTGGCAGGAGGTCCCCCCTCTTGCCGTCCCCCAAAGTGCCTTCCCATGCCTCTGAGCGAGTCCTTCATCGATGAGCTCGGAATGTAGGCAGATTGCTAAGTCTTCTACAACACCTAAGCCAAGTCTTTCTCTCAGAATTTGACAAATGATTGTATAGACTCTCTTTTGCACATGTAGGATACATGGAGAAGTTCTTCAAGTCCCCATGTCAAAATATTTTCAGAACACAAAAACTCACCACTTAAAAAGGCAACACCACAGTGGAAAATACTGTCATCTGTTTCTCGTTATTTTCTTATCTGTGTCTCATCCTTCATTTTGATAGGTGCAGTTTTATTTTTAGGCTCTTGTCTCTCTGACTTGAGGCTCTTACTGTGGTTTTCCATACATTTTCGCCCCTGTTTTCGTCAGTGTGCTTTTAGTGGGGGCTTGTTTGGGTTATTTACCTGGCTGCTCAAGTTTAAGGGTCGCTGGCTTACCGTGGGCTGGGTCTGTGCTTAACGCACGTGTGTGAGGTGTGTTGCATTTGCAAGCGGTGTTTTAGGGTGATGGCCGTTCCACTCAGCATTCCCCACGGGGAACATTTTTGAGTACCTTTTTTTTGAACCATCCTTGTGGTAGGTCTGATTCATGACTATCAGAACTGGAGTGAATTTGGAAGACATGCCTCTTTTTTGGGAGCAGGTTGGAGGAGGAGTTCATTTTGCTGCTGGTTTAAGAAAGAGATATGGAAGGCTATCAGGATATGTACTAATTGCTATCAGGATATTTACTAATTACTGAATTATTAATTTGCTTTCCAATACATGTCCTTTCTCTCTTCCTGAAGTTACTAGTACTGTTTTCTATAACTTGTCTTATTTTGCACATTGTCAGGTATTTCTATTTTTCTTTTTCCTTTTCCTTTGTGAATGTATTACCACAGGGTGGTGATGTTTTACTCATCCAGATTTCTCGAATGTCTTTTTTTTTTCTTCTTGCACAGGGTATGGGAAACTGGATGAATTGTGGCACTTTGTTTCCAAGGGCCTGGTTCATGTTCTGCATGTGAAATGGATGTGTAGAGCAGGGGATGATTCTGAAAGCAAAATGGCCCTTGGGAAAATCTTGTGTTTAGATTACATTTTCATTGCTTAATGAAGTCCATGTGACTTCTCAATATTAAGAATCTTCCTTGGAGATGAAATACTTTTTCTCTCCATTTATCAGATAATTTTGATGCTAAACCAAGCTATACTTTGGGGCAATAGCTCCCCGGAGAGAAGACCCATTCTAATGGGGCTCACATCAAACTGGTGGTAGGGACCATTCAGGTCTCCAGCTTGGAAGAAAAGTATGGTGGTTTAAAGAACTTCATTGCACCAGGGTCCCTAAAAGGGGACACACTGAAATTGCCTGGTGTTTCTGCAGTGCCACTGGTTCACAGACCGTGAAAGCTGTCCCCACAGGGGAATTCTGTCCTGGTCCTGGCACAGGACAACTGTGGCCGTTTTGGGAAGGCTCAGTCACCACTCAGGGAAGTTCCTTATTCCAGTGTCATCTTTGACTCCCTTTTTTTCCTTTACTATCCCAAACCATTCTCACCAACAAATTTGGTGGACTCTACCTCAGGTATATCCAGAAGCATCTCCTTTCCACCATCTCCACCATGTCCCTCCTCCCCTGGATTAATGCATTGACTTTCTCTCTGGTTCAACCTTTGCCCTTGTCTTTCTGGGGACAGTTTCCAGAGAAGCTCATTTACAGGGATGATCAGATCATTTCATGTCTGCCTTCAAGCCCAGTAGTGGCTTCCCATTTCACTCAAAATAAGATTTAACTCTGATAAAATCCAGTGTCTTTATCAAGGCCTCCAAGTCCCTTTACCTCCCCCATGTCTTCACCCCCACTTTCCATCTATTTTCTCTCCATTCCACCATATGGCCTTCTTGTTTCCATGCACTTGCCAAGTTCAAGTCTCCTTTGAGTCCTCTGCTCTTTCTCCTCTCTCTGCCTACAAGTTCTTTCCCCAGATTTTTACATGGCTGACTCTTTGTCATTCAGCTCTCTACTCCTCAGCCCTGCCCAGCTGTTCTCCCTGAGCGTCTTCACTGAGTTTTCTGCTTTCATTGTCCTTGTCACTGCCTGGCATTTTCTTGTTTACTCTTTGTATTTCTTGCCTCACCACTAGCTTACATAGTAGATGACATTGGGATCTTGGATATTTTTTCCTCGCCAGATGCTCAGAACTTAAATAATGTCTGCACACTGCAGGCTCTTAGTACAGTAAATATTTTTGAGTGAATGAAGAAATCAAGAAAGAATACATTCTCAGTCATACATACGGAAGATGGTAAACTGGAGAGGAAAGGTCTTACTGCCTAGTCGTGCTGCATTCTTTAGTCTTCATTAACGTATTCATTTAAGAACTCTTTCATTGCTTAGTATGTGCTAGTGCTGTTTTAGGTCATGTCAGTACAGCATAAACCACACCAGGCTTCTGCCCTCACGCTCGTGGCATTTTAAACTGAGGACCCAGAGAGCACATATCCAGGACATCAGACGGCTGTAGGTGCAGTAAACCAGATTAGGAGAATGGGTGGTGTCTGGGTGGGCATGAGGATCTGCTATTTTTTAAAATAAAGCGTCATCAGGAAAGGCATCTCACAAGGGAACATTTGAAGAGAACAAGATACATGGCTGTGTGGAGAGAGTTCCAGGCAGGGCTCGTCTGAGACCCTAAGCAGAAGAAACCCGGTAGCTTCTGTGAACAGTACGGTTAGCTAAAGCAGGAATGGAGTGAGCATAGAAGTCAAAGAGTTGGGCATGGGAGCAGGGCACAGAGTGCCTTGGGGGCCATTGTGAGGTCTGCAGAGTTACTCTGGGTGACACAAGAAGCTGCAAGAAGGTTTGAACGGAATAGGGAAGTGGTCCGACTTACATTTTTAAGAGGTCGCTTTGGCTCCTGTGAGCTGAACAGACTGTGGCAGGGACAAGGGCAGCAGCAGGGAGAGCAGCTGGGAGCGTCCTGTAGTAATTCCAGGGCGAGGTGACAGCAGGGGCAGCCCCGAGAGGTGGGGACGTGCTCACATGGGAAGGCAGTGCCCACGGGACGTGACGGAGAGTGTAGCAGAGAGGAGGCAGGGTCACTCCTTGAATTCGGGACCGGATGGTCTCAGAGGCCCCACCCAGCCCTAAGATTCATACGTACCCGATAGGCAGTAGAAATAAACTCTCAGATTTGACAGGTAGACTTTGCAAAGTCTCATGAAAAATGGATTTATAAACACATTCACTTAATCTGGAGTGCTGCGTTGAGCCCGAGGAATCACACACCCAACTGGGTTCTCTCCAGCAGTTATCTTGCTTTATCCCATGGCCCTTGAGTTCGTTAAATGACCAGATTTACCTTTCTGTGGCTGCTGCTGAAAAGCTTAATGCTATATTTTATTGTTTTTGCGACATAACAAATCCCCCCAAACCTTAGCGTCTTAACACTTAACACCCACTTAACTCATCGCTTCGTGGGTCAGCAGTTTGTCCTGGGCTCAGCTGAGTGGGTTTCTGGCCTGGCTTACGTACATGGCGACAGTCATCTGGTAGCTGTTGGTTCAGCCAGGGGTCTCCGGCAGACGAGGCTGGGGTTCCTCACGTGGAGGCTGCATTCCAAGTGGTACAAGAGATCTCGAGAGCTGGCCTCAGAAGTTGGACCGTGTCCCATCTTCTGCATTCTTTGGGTCATAGCAAGTCACAGAGCAGCCCATGAGCTTCTCTTGATGGGAGGAACTACAAAGAATTTGTGGCCCTTTTTAATATACCACATGCCAAATATGTGGGTTGGAAAAACTACACAGGAATTGATTGTACAAATTTTGTATTAACCTCACTTCTGCCTCCTTTATTGGTTCTATGCTTGTTTGCATTTTATTTCACTCCCCCGCCCCACTTCTTTATGTTATCTTTCATACACATTATGAAACTCTCTTTAATACTGTTATTTATCAGACCTTACTATAATTTACAATTGGCTTTTTTATTTCTGTATCTGGGATGCTTTGTTTCAAAGAAGTTTCCTGCTAGCTTTATGTGGATTTCTGTAGTACTTCACACTTGCATGTGATCTCACCGTTAGGAGGGGAGGGAGCTGATATCAGGGTTTGGCTAGCACTCACTCCGAAGGCTGCTTCCATCTTCATATGATGAAAAGAGGACATTCCAGCGTGTCAGAGCAGCAAACAGGAATTGCCGCCATGTACTCCATGGGAGCATTCTATGCCAGTTTCATCTCTGTGCTTTGATTGATGGACTTTCACACCCTTGTACTGGAAAGAAATGAAACCCTTGGAGCTGGAGGATTTTGGAAGAAACATGATCTTTGTGGTTTACTTCTTCTCCCAAGTAGCTGGAAAGTGAAACAGACCCAATTGTAAAAATGAACATTGATGTCCTTACCAACTGGAAAATGATCTGTCATGATCAGGTTTCTTTGAGGGTTTCTTGCTGGATCTCCTGATGTCTAACTGCCGAGCCAGATTTCAGGAGAGCTATTGTGTTTTTGAAGACAAGCTTCTTCAGTTTCTCAGTTGGCTCTTCTGGGCCTGGGGAAAAGAGCTCTTTCTCTGAAGAACTATAAGAAATGTATTTTTAATTTCTTAATGTTTTAATTTATTTTTTAATTGATACAAAGTTGACACAGTGTTACATTAGTTTCAACGCTACACGTTGCGCTGTGTCCGCTGCGGGTACAGCTGCCCTCCGTCACCCGCACGGTGCTCTTACAGTGTCACTGACTGTCTTCGCTGCGACGTGCCTTTCACCCCAAAGCTATTCATTCCATTCCTGGAAAGCTGTACCTCCCACTCCCCTTCACCCATTCTGCCCACCCCCTCCCACCCCCTCCAGCAACACCCAGTTCTCTGTATATGCGTCTGTTTCTGCCTGTTCAGTTGCTTGGTTGGTTGGGTTTTAGATTCCACATGTGAGCAAAATCATATTTGTCTTTCTCAGTCTGATTTATTTCACTTAGCATAATACCCCGTAGGTTCATCCATGTCACAAATGGCAAGATCTCTCGCTCTCTCTTTTTAAAAAAAAATTTTTTTTTTTTTAATTTTATGGCTGAGTAAAAAAGGAGGAGACACACACACACATATTCTTTAATCATTTATCTATTGATGGGCACTTTGGTTGCTTCCGTATCTTCACTATTGTAAATAATGCTGTAGTAAATATAGGGGTGCATATATTTTTCAAAAGAAATTCCTGGATCATATGATCGTTCTATTTTTGATTTTTTTGAGGATCCTCCATACTGTTTTCCACAGTAGTTGCACCAGTTTACATTCTCACCAACAGTGCATGAGGGTTCATTTTTCTCCACATCCTTGCCAACACTATTTTCATTTCTCTTCTCTTCTCTTCTTTTCTTTTTCCATTCTGACAGGTATGTGATATCTCATCATGGTTTCAATTTGCATTTCCCTGATGATTAGTGATGTTGAATATCTTTTCATGTGTCTTTTGGCCATCAGTTTGTGTTCTTTGGAAAATATATTTTTTAATAATCTTTTTTAAAGATTTGATTTTAAGTAATCTCTATATCCAACATGGGGCTCAAACTTACAACCCCGAGATTAAGAGTTGCGTGCTGTACGGGCTGAACCAGCCAGGCACCCCTGGAAAATGTCATTTTAGTTTTAAAAATTTGCCTTCTTAAAAAGAATGGCAGGATTTGGATCGGAGCACCCCTTCTGCTGCCAGTGCTTCGGCTAAAACCTCTGTCAACTCTCACTTGAGTTACTACAATAGGCTCCCGGCTGCCTTCCCTACTTCCGTTTTTGTCCCCCGACAGTCCGCTCACCTCACAGTAGCCACAGTGACCCACTAATGGATCCCAGATAACCGGTGTTCTTATTTCTTTCCCCACTCTAGATGAGTTTTGCTTATTCTAGATTTTTCTATAAATGGAATCATTTTGTGAGTGCTCGTCTGTAAGCCTCTTTCACTCACCATGATATTTTGAGAGTCATCCTGTCATTGTGTTTATCAGTAGTTTGTTGATTTTTATTGCTGAGTAATATTCCATTGTATGACTATGACAATTTATTCTCTTACTGATGGACATTTGGAATTTTTTCAGTTTTGAGCTGTTACGAATAAAGCTGCAATGAAAAGTCTTATATGAGTTTTCTTGTAGAGGTTCTCATTTGTTTTGAGTAAGTACGTAGGAGTAGAAATGCTGGGTCACAGTGTAGGTATATGGTTAGGTTTGTTTTGTTGTTGTTTTTAAGCGGGCTCCAGGCTAGGCATGATCTCACGACCCTGAGATCAAGACCTGAGCTGAGATCAAGAGTCAGATGTTTGAGTGAGCCACCCAGGGGCCCCTGTTTAGTTTATGATAGTGTCAGACCTTTACATCCTTTACATACAGACCTTTACACCAAAGTGATTGTAACATTTTATCTTCCATTCAACAATTTATAAAAGTCTCATTGTTCTCGATCCTTGCCAACATTTGGTATTGTATTTTTTTTTTTTGGTATTAGTATTTTTTGTATTTTAGCCCTTCAGGTTGGTGTGTAATTGTATCATATTATTTAATTTTCATTTCACTTATAACTAATTATGTTGAAAACTTTTCCATGTACTTATTGGTTGTGTATTTTCATTTGTGAAATGTCTGTTCAGTATTTTGCTCATTTTAAAATATTGGATTAACTTTTTATTACCAAGTTGTAGCTGTTCTTTATATATCTTAGGTCTCGGTCCCTGTGCAATATGTGCTTTGTGAATATTTTCTCCTAGGCTCTGGTGTGCATATTTATTTTCCTAATGGTGTCTTTTGATGAGCAGAAGTTATAAATTTTGACAAAGTCTAATTTATTAACTTTTTTCTTTTATGCTTTTGCTTTATTTATTTATTTATTTTTGGCTTTTATATTTAGATATATGATCCAGTTGGAGTTAATTTTTGTGTATGGTGTGAGGTGGGGGGCAAAGTTAATATTTTTAAGATGACTATTTGCTGAAAGTACTCTAGGTTTCTTATCAAGATTCCTTATAAAAATTGAGTACTTATGTATATTGCTTTTCTATTGCTGCTGTAGCAAAATATTACAGACTTAGCAGCTTAAACAATACAGATTTATTACTTTAGGGTTCTGTAGGTCAGAAGATGGGCCCAGTATTATCACTGGATTAAATCAAGGTGTTGAGAGGGCTGTGCTCTTTTCTGGAGGTTCTAGGGAAGAATGTGTTTCTTTGCTTTTTCCAGGTTCTAGAGGCCACTCACATTCTTTGACTCGTGTCCCTGTTGTGGGTTGAGTCATGTCTCTGAAAAAGATATGTTGAAGTCCTAAGCCCTGGTACCTGTGAATGTGACCCTACTTGGAAATAGAGTCTTTGAGGATGTGACTTAAATGCAAGATAGGATGAGGTCATCCTGGAGGAGAGTGGGCCCCAAATGACTGGTATCCTTATAAGAAGAGAAGAGACACAGAGACAGATACACGAGTGAGGACCACAGTGTGATGACCAGTTGGAGACAGAAGAGCTCCATCTGCAAGCTAAGGAATGCAGAGGATTTCTGGCAAGCTACAGAGGCTAGGGAGAAGCAAGGGAGGATTCTCTCCTACAGGCTTCAGAGGGAACATGGCCTTGTTGACACTTTGATTTTAGACTTCTAGATTCCAGAACTATGAGACAATAAATTTCTGTTACTCTAAGCCACCCAGTCATGGTGCTTTGCTATGGCAGCACTAGGAGATTAACACAGCCCCCCTCCAACCCCCCCACCCCATATCCATTTTCAATGCAAACAGTGATGGATCCGGTCCTTTTCCATTGCTTTGCTCTGGTCCTTCTGTCTTCACATGTCCCCATGATCACAACCAGGAGGCTTCTGTTTCAGTCCCTTTGGGCTGCTACAACAAAATACCACAGACTGGGTGGCTTATAAACCAGAGATTTATCTCTCACAGTGCTGGAGGCCGGAAGTCTAAGATCAAAGTACCAGCAAAATTCATTGTCTGGTGAGGATCTGCTTCCTGGTTCTGAGACAGCTGTCCTTTTGCTGTGTCCTCACATGGGAGAAGGAGACAGTTGAGCTTTCTGGGGTCTTTTTGATAAGGGCTCTAATCCCATGTGTGAGTGCTGTACCCTCCTGACCTAATCACCATTCAGAGGCCCCACCAGCTAATACTATCACCTTGGGGATTAGGATTTCAACATATAAATTTTGGGAGGATACAAACGTTCAGTTTATAGCAGATTCTCTACCTTTTTTTTTTTTTTTTTTTTTTTAAGATTTATTTATTTGAGAGAGAGAAAGAGGGAGCATGAGCGGGGGGAGAGGCAGAGGAAGAGGGAGAGAATCCTCAGGCAGGCTCCCCGCTGAGCACAGAGCCTGACACAGGGCTCGATCCCAGGACCCTGAGATTGTGACCTCAGCCAAAATCAAGAGTTGGCCACTTAACTGACTGAGACACCCAGGGGCCCCACAGATTCTCTGCTTTTAAGGGCTCATTTGATTATATGGGTTCACCTAGATAATTAGGGTAATTTCCCATGTTAAGATCCTCAGCCTTAAGCATATCTGCAAGGTCCCTTTTGACCTGTAAAGTAACCTATTTACAGGCTCTGAGTATAGACATTTTGGGGGTGCTATTAGCTTGTCTATCATAACTTATATTTTCAAATCTTCTGTAGCAAATTTAAAATTTTTTTATATTCAGAAGTTAAAAACAAATGTCCTTTTAAAAAATAAAAGATTCTCAGATTGGGTTAAAAAAAAAGGAGCCGGAAAAAACCTCTTCCCATGAAACATATAAAATAATATTAATAAGCTTCAACCATGAAACTACTGTTTCTTTGTTAACTTGTTAATGTATATGAATATTAGTTTAATTACTGTGTTTGGGCTTACCTATTAACGCATATAAATGTTAAGTTTAGGATAGTTATATATTTGGGCAAGCATATATTGCAGGGCATTCCTTAATGTGTTAATTTTATAAAAAGTCTTTATTACATGGGGTGTACACCCAAGAAGTTCATTACGAATACAGTACAGGTTTGGAGAAATTACATTATCCCAAAGTGACTTCAATCAATAATAACTTTGGTTTTATAAAGGTCACCTGGTAGATCTATTTTCTTAAGGAAAATAAATTTAACACAGATTAAGTAATTATTCCTGCATTATGATATCATAATTGCAAGCTTCAGATCATCTCTTAAAGACCGTTTTCTAATGATCATTTTAAAAAGTAGTATGGTAATTTCTTTATGAAGATCTTGAATAGACATCTATAAGATGAGTGAAAATAACCAGCTGTCCTAACACCCTGCAAACGAGTAGCTGTGGCCTGGGAAACACAACAGTAGTACAGCTTCACTCGGAAAGTGCTGGGTCTCAAAACGACTTAGGTGACCCTGGAGATTGCATGCTTTGGAAATCTGTGTTAAATGATTTTAAAAGCACAGAACACGCATAGGTCAGAGATGCATGCAAGAAATTTAAATAAAATTGGTTGATAAAAATGTGAGTGTGGAGAAATAAACGATATTAAATCAATATATTATTTTAGATAGGATTGCAGTTTTTAAAGTTATGTAACTAAATCAATACAGAGAAAATAAAACTTACTGTTATATACACTTCCTAAAATTTATAGATTCAGTTTGGCCCCACACTCACTCTTTATCTGTAACAGTCTCTCTCCACTGGGAAAAGGGGCGCTTGTCTTACTCTTGGGCTTGCCTCATATTCGGGGGGGGGGTGTGTGTGTTTGTGTTACATTAGGAGGCATGATTCGTTTGTTGGTTGGTCAGGTGGTGGCTTTGGATGGAGTTGGGAGCAGGGGCTCGGAAACACAACGCCTCGCCCGGCTCTCTCTGATTCCAGCCTGATTGCAGTTTCCTCTTTTGAAGAGGGATTAGGCATTTAGGTTTCTTGCGGTAGAAATAGCTCTCAGGAGGACCCCGAGGGTTCCGCACATGTCACTAGCTATCCCTTCATCCGCCCTTGAAAGAAACTTCAAGGGAAGGAGGGAAGTGGATATTTGTAGTATATGGAAAAGATCTATGCTGTCAAGCAAATCACTTTTATTATCAATAGCAAAATGGAGCTTACAGATACACAGACCTTCAGGTACGTGGTTATCTTTCCCTTATTTTGTTTTTGCTATAAAACAAATACAAGGGCAAAGTAAGACACATAAAGCAGATAAAAACAAATTTAAAACAGACCAGAAAGCTTTTTTTTTTTTTTTTTTTCCTGTTCTGAAGACTGTGTGTCGCAGGACCAAGGGTGAAGAATTAACTGCAAGCTTGTTGGAGAAATAGCTGACCTAACTGGCATTTGGAGAAACTGGTTCTTTAAGATGTGAACTGGCTTTGTTAGGCCAAATGCATTTATTTTTTCAAAAATGTCTTGTGCAATTATTTATTCTACACAAAGCTTCACACGCATGTATTCAGTCAGCCCACGGCACAGTTGAGTGGAATATTGCCGGGAAAACAGAGGATGACAGCAGGGAAAGAAATTTAATTAAAGTGGCTGACACAGAAGCACAGCTTTTGATTTATCTCTCTTCTCTTTAGCTGGGCTATTTCCACTCTTTTGGGGGCTGCTGGGCTGACTCCTTGGGGATCATGAATGGTTTCTCTTACCGCCATTTTTCTTGGTCCTTTGCGGAATGCAGAAAACTAGCTCCTGGGCAGAGGGCGCCTCCCCTTCCCCCGGCTCGGGCTTTAGAAACAAAGAGGCCTGTCCGTGGTTGATGTCTCCACTACTGAGCCCAGCACAGCCCTGCCCACTGCCATCTGCCCCAACTAGAGGGGTGGGGAGGATGTGGGAAATCGTGAAAAGAAGTGGGTTCACAAGAGCTTTGTGCGGCCCCACCCTGGCTTAGTTATTCAGGGCTATAGAGGGCCCAGGAGATTGGACTGAGGAAAACGTCAGGCTTCCTTCCTGACATCATCAGAGTTGGTCTGTTGTATGCTCTATATCGTAGGCCATGTGCTTGGAGATTTCCACACTTGCAATGCTCCTAACAGCCCTAGGAGTTTGGGTTCTTAAGATGTAAGCAATAACTATTCTGACAATAAAAGTAATTGACTATAATGTTAGAACATTTGGGGAACAGTGAAGAACCAGGCTTAGACAGAAGGCAGAATGGATCAGCTCCCGGGATCTGGATGGCAGGAGGTGACCCAGTGTTTCACTGGGGGGCCCTTAGGTTGAATGTGAGAACTATTTTTTGCTCTTGTTTTATTCTGCTCAAGGTCACATTCCAAGGAGAGACCCCCCAGTGGTACAGGTAGAGACCCCTGATATCCCAGTATGACTGTCTGTAATGGCAGCTGGGTAGTGACCCAAAGCACAGTTGGTAATTTGTCACAGGAATTCCTGGGAAAGGGTGATGCAGATGGGCCCCCCACAGAGACTTACAAAGCTTAACAGAACTTGACTAATTCCACCCAGTGAATGACCGGTAGCCTGGATACACACCCAGTTCTTTTTGCCTGAAAGGCTACCCTTTTCCCCATCCGTCATGCCACCTCTCAGGTCTGTGGGTGGAAAAGGATCCTGTACGTGGTTGGTTTTCTCACTGCTGGCAACAGAGTGATTCACGTAATGGAAGAGATAAAAATTGGAGGCTGTGAAGGGAGAAGATAGATTTTGTTAGCAGATAACTCTCATGATTCTTTTCTCAAATACCTTCCTATCTAGGCATCCTTGACACTCTCTTCTGGTTTTATGACCACCTCTCCACTTTTTCTTTCCCTCAGGTGCTTTGACATCTCCTCCGATTCTATTTTTGGATAGAATTTCCCAGGGCTTGGTCTTAGGTCCTCTTCTCTTCATCAGCTCTCATCCACACACCAGTGACCCCTCATTAGCTGTTGACTACAGGGTAAAGTCCAAATGGTTCAGCATGACCTTAGGGTCCCTCACACCCGAGCCCCACGCTACCCAGGAATCTTGTCTTTTGTTCTTCATGGCGCCATCATTCAAGGCCCACTGGCCTGTCTTTTCCTGTTCCAGTATGCCATCAACATTATCACTTCCAACATTTGTGCACGCTATTCTAATTTGCAGGTACTCCTTCCTACTCTCTACCTTGAATCCAAATCTGCCTTGTTCTCCAAGGTCCAGCTCGATTCCCACCATCCCCAGAAAATCAACTCTGGCAGCTCTAGATTTCAGTGACCACTCCCTTTGCCAAGACGGGTCTTGGCCATTTGAGCTGTTCACTATGGCCCTTAACCGCATACCTTTTTTTTTTTTTTTTTTTTTTAGATTTTTTATTTATTTGAGAGAGAGAGACAGAGATAGAGAGCACAAGTGGGGAGGAGAGGAGAAGCAGGCTCCCCACAGAGCAGGGAGCCCGATGCGGGACTCGATCCCAGGACCCTGGGATCATGACCTGAGCCGAAGGCAGCTGCTTGTACCATTTTATAATCTTGTCTGCTTGTTTCTCTGAATTGACCATCAATTTTTGAGGGCAAAATCCCTTTAGGACGGGATAATATGTGTCCAACAAATATTCATGTAGTTAATTTGTTTCAAAACTAAGAACTGTGTAAGCATTCTGTGAGAAGAGAATGTATCGGGCTTTTTCTCCCACGCACAACACTACAAAATGGTAGCTGGTCCAGGTTTGGATGAGGATCCCCTCATGTGAAAAATCCAGATTACAGGTCAGCCTTCCCAAAGAGCCTTTCATTTGGCTCTCATCCTGGATGAGATCCATGAGGCTTCCTAGAAAGTTGCAAAAAAAGCAACATAAATCAAGAAAGCCCTCCGAAATGATGGGAAGATCCTTCCAGAATGATCCCCAGAAATGTGTTCAGAGTTCCAGTAACATCGTTACCGTGAAACCACCCACTCCTTGGACAGGGTCCAGTTCCCCCGGGGTGGTTCATCACGGTCCGTGCTGGCTCGTTACTACCAAAGGTGGTAGACTCTGGAGAGTCTTAGAGTCCTCTGCTTCCCTTCATTGTTCAAGCACAGTTCTTGGCTCTGTGCTTGAACCAGAATGTGAGTTAACTAAGATGTAGGCTCATTCCAGGTGCTGGTACGGGGCCATGGGTCCCAGGCCCCTGCCTCAGGTCCCATCCCACAAACGCACAGGCCTGAGGCTCTAAATCCACCACGGCACAGACAGGCTTCCCAGTGGCACAGGAGTGCCCGGGTCCGGCCGAGTGGAAGGAAGGGGGTAAACCCGGGAGCAGAAACCACGGAGGCTTAAGCAGGCCCCGGGGTTGCTTTTCTGACACTTTTTCAGGAGTTGGCTGGTCCCAGCATATACCGCTATTTCATTAATGCAGCTCACGCATGGAACAGTGGTTGTCTGGGGAAGGCTATTAATGTTCACTTTCCCTATGGCTTGCTCTAAAAATCATGTAAAGCGTTTTCCTGTTTTCCTTTGGAAAATGTCTACACTACATCCTGACATTTAATCTGCAGCCCTAACGGGGGTGACTAATGGGAGCTGTTGGTTGTTGGCTATTTCAAAAGTAAGCCAACTTAATCTAGTAATATCTTTTTTAGGCTCACAGGAAAAAGGGGGGAAAATGACAATTAAGTAACACAAGCAACCAGTGTGCTTTCTTTAGGCACACTTCGTAAAACAAATGTATATTTGTTTTCAAAGTTTTGGAGGCCTGGTTTAAATAACATGTTTAACCCTTTGAAAGCCTGGGCTGTGGAGGGCTTTTAAAGACGTACCTGGCTGGGGGGGTGGGGCGCGCCTCTGTGGCAGGCTGGTGTCTTGGCGTTCCCGTGTGCACACAGATCTCTGGCCTACCGGAGGCTGGGAGCAGTCACACCGAGGGTAGGGCAGACAAAACACAAACCAGTGCTGGAATCGTGCTTGGAAAACATTTGTGGATTCAGTGTGAGCCAAAACCATGGGAACTGGACTGTATCCTCAGGGTTTAAAAGAGATCCAAATAGGCTTACCATGTCGTGGAAATATGAATAGCACCAGACGACAAGCGGGCAGCCAGGGCTCTGGTCTCACCTCCACGGAAACGAGCAATGCAATTAGCTGGGTTACAGCTCTGGGTCTCAGTTGCCCCACGGGTAACATGAGGAGCCTTCTAAAGGGCTTTCTAGCCCTGATATTCCATGACACTAAATCATCCTACAAAGGATTATCCTATGTCCGTGTTCTCTTTCGTGTCTGGTTTGCTAGGGCTCTGTAGATGGGAGGACTCTGGCTGAGTCTGTGGCCCAGGCTTCCAGGGCTGTAGCCCACGACTCCAGAAAGCAAGGAGCAGGGTGGACATTGTAGACGCTCGTGAGCACGCCGGGACTGCCAAAGATTCCCTAGAGGTGCAGACCATTTAGGAGACATGGCCGGGATGCTCTTTATCTGGATGTGGTCCTACAAGTCTGTGGGAAGGCCCAAGTTTCAGGGCCCTGCTTAGGAAGGCGCTTTGTGTGAATATGGGGGCACATTCTCCTGCTAGTGGCTTTGGTCACAGCAGGAGGAAGAGGACGAGCTTACTAAGTGTGGGCCGTGGGCTGGGCCCGATGTTGACCACGCAGCCTGTCCTGTCTCACTCAGTCCTCTCAGCCATGTGCTAGGGAAACCTCACCGTAGGTAAGAACCCAAGGCTCAGGGAGGTTAGGTAGCTTGTCAGAGGAGAAGGAATCCAACACTGGTGTGCTGAGTGACGTCAGCATCATGTCTTCTCCCCTTTTATTTACTACTTGCACCTTACGCCAGGACACCTGGGGGGATTTCTACCCACCAGTGCATCCCAGAGTGGGTGGATAGGATCTCAGAGCGGGCTTCAGATCCAGGGGAGCCAAGTGAGCCTGCCCCAACCCATGTGCCAAACTCGGGTCAGTCTGATGTGAAGGTTTCTTTCTTTTACCTGCAAGGTGGTTCTGCCTTAGTGGTCGATGTGCTGAATTTAATGAGCTGTATGTACATTGTATTTTAGCACCCCACTGTTCTGCATTGCTGAAGGGATTTTCAAGGAGAATTTAGGTCAGCAATACATACTTCTTATTAAGCAAGAAAACCATAGCTCTGTATTTATTTGAGAGAGCAACCATGGTTTAAAAAAAACAACAACAAACCAGAAGCAAGATATCAAAAGCAGGCTGGCTGAGATTGCAAACAGGGCTGTCCCACTCCCTTTCTGGGCAGTGTTAATGAGTCTCCATGTTTCCCCTGTCTCTCCAGAAGTAAAGATGTCTGAAGTTACCCTTTTTTTTTTTTTTTAAACATGATGCTATGTTTCCGTCTTTCCCAGTGGATTTGTCTTTGTCTTTAGACAGCTTCCAGTAATTGCCACAAGGCCCCAGAGATGTGTGATTTAGACTCTGTCCAAAGTTCTTTGGAGCATGAAAGAAAGTGGCTATTTGAATAAATTATGTATATTCTCTTGTGGACTACCGTAAATCAGGGGTACAAATGAGCCACAGGCTGCATGGAACAGAGTGAATGGGATTGGTTGTCTTTCAGAGAGATGGGAAATTTTTAAAAATTTCCAGTTTATTCTAGAGGAGCATGAATATTTGTGTACCATTAAACTGAACCGTACGAAATTGCCATGCTGTAGGTCAAACATGGCAAAAGGTCGGCAGTTCCTCATGGTTCATTTTAACATCTGAATTGACCTGTTTTCCTTGAAGCACTAAGGATAGGAATGTAAAGGTTTGTAGGACTCAGATAGATTGATGCTCTGTCATTTTAGCTGTATTTTCCACCCACCACCCCAAGCATTTATTTTGTGAACCAAGAAAGCAATGAATGCAAAATAAAACCTCGGGTTATTGAGAAGGGACAGACTGTAATGAATGATCCTGTTTGATATTCCTTGATAGTGTAAAAAGGGCAGGTGTTTGAATTTAGAGTAAAATCCCTGGATTATTTTCATTGTTCATGTGCAAACATGACCATCAACTTTCATCTACCACAGGTATTAAGTAGAACTAAATTTTTAAAAAAGTCCAAGTCTAAATGGTAATGGAAAGAGAATTCATGTCATCTGAAGACCAAATTATTGCTTATTATTACTAATACAGGTACCCGCTGGATTTGGTATCTGTATCTGGGCTTACTTTTGTGTAACTTAGCCAAATTAATTTGAGGGGACATTTTATGAGAATGACAAAAATGATAAAAAAAAAATATCATTAGCAGTTAGTAACCAGAGACACAAATTAATCATGGCTGTGTCAGTGCTCAGGGTGAGAGAATTGTAATAAGGCAGTCAGAGGTGCCTGAGAAGGTTCTTCTAGGAGTGTCTTGAGGTAGTCATTTCTTTCCAGTACGTTCTGTGGAAAGCCCTCAATGGTCTATTATCTTTTCCGTGTAAAGTGCCTGACGGTGTGGATTCTCAAACTTCCTTTAAGAGCAGGTTATTTTAGGTAAACTTAAGAGCGTTGTGGCTCACAGTTCAAAGTTAGAGTGGAATTTGGTTCCAGGTGATTTCACATAATGAGCGCTGCCGCTTTCGCAGTAACAGATGGCCGATGACACGCGGCATGTGGTGCAGACAGAAAGCATGCCCCGAGGCAAGTACTTTCCTTGCCCATAGGCAGAGGGCAGCGTCAGGGTCGGTCATCCGTCCTTGTTTTCTCATCCCTCGGATGAGAAAGTTGAGCACACGGATTCTCAAACTTTGCCCTGAATTGACTTCTGAGACATTTCCGTGCTCGTTTCAACAGTGTATCAGAAGGAAAAAAAAAAAAGGTTTCAGTTAGGTGACTTGTGTCTGGCCACTTACCCACTGAGGGAGGTCTGTAGCCCTCTAAGAGAGGAAGCTCCGGATTCTTCTGGCTGAGCAGACACCGTTTGGCCCGGGGGATGCTCAGCGTGCACTGTTGCCTAAAAGCTCAAGGTCAGGAGAGGCCTTAAAGAAGAAAGCCTCAGAGGTACTTTAACACAGAGGTCCTCAGAGCCTGCGCGGGGATGACACGAAGAGATTCTCATGGGGGGCTCCGAGGCGACCTAGAATCTGTGGGGAAGGGAATGACCTACTGCCTTCATTTTGTCCTTCTACTTGAAGAGGACTTTATATTGTCATTGTCACCCGAACACTCCTGTGTCACAGACTGGACAGCACTCTCTCGTTTTCCTGTAACGGGCCTGGCTCTCCTTCTGGCATTTTCAGACAGGTCTCGGGAGGCAAAGCCCCCAGCGCCTCCCACCCACACAGCGGAGGTTGTAGTCTCATCAAACTCTCAGCCAGCCAACTACCCCAAAATAAGCTTTATTGCAAGAAAAGTGTCATATTTGATACAGGGACCTACAAAAACAAAACCAAAAACCATAAGTTTTTCCTCACAAACACTTGATTACAAATTTACACTGTTTCTTTTTTTTTAGGTATGAAAACAAAACAAAACCCCCAACTGGATATAATTGGTTATGACTCTTTGGTCAGCACAGGTGTGAGAGGAACAACCCTGAGCCTGCATGTGCTTGGGCCATTTCACAGATGAGGTTTGGTCACTGGTCCAGGGACAGGTTCTTGGGTTGAGAAGTACGCGGGGCCGTCCTTCTATCAGCACGTCCTGGTACAGAATCTTTTTAAATGACTAAAGCAAACTAAACATCAGTTCATTGTACAAACATCTCTCATACACAATAGGCTATGATAAAACGAGGCATATGGTGTATAACTACAGTATTAATGAAAATTCTAAAAAAAAATGGATTTAAAAAAACAACAACAACGACAACAACATATATTCCTTGGCTGCACTGCATGATTTGTTTGCACATATGGCAATCCTGAAACAGCTTGAACATAATAAATGCACCATTAATCTAAGACAGCACCAAACACTACAGAACGCCAGGCGTTCCTTGGCAGAGGACCGGGCCGCGCCTCGGCGGCCGCCGGGGCCCCAGGAGCGCGGCCCACCCTGGGTAGGAATGAGGTGTTGTGGGGAGCACGCGTGCTTCCGTGAGGTTATACGAAGGAAATACAGTACGGTTTGGCCTGCAACGCTACTGGTCTAACAAGCAGTCAAGGTATTTTGCTACAGTGGTTATGCTTCATCTGCGGTTACCTGGTGTGTCTGGTGGTGGGAACCATCATCGTCACCACGAGCTGCTCTGGGTTTGAGCTCCTTTCTGAAGGATCTAATGACTCGGCCGTCTTTAAGTTATTGACTACGCTGCCCTTACAGCTCTGGGAGGCTTTCTTTAAAAATCATCAGATGGGTACCAGTTGGACCCCTGGCAGAAAACCAAAAGGAAACCTCTCTTGAATCTACTGGATTTTCAAAAAGCACCTCTAAAAGAAATAAGCTCAAATTTATAAATCTAAAGAAAAACAAGTGAGTTTCCCTTTTTGTTTACATAGTTTGTTCATTTCTCCATATATTACTGCATTAAAAATAAATAAACATCTATATTTTTTTTTAATTAGCAACTATAGCAAAATACCCAAAGTGTTACAGACTGCTAACAGAAAAAAAAAAAGCTCACATTATTTTTGTGCATTTAGTGCCATATGCTGATCTCTTGAACATTTAGTTTTAGTTTTCTTTTAATATATTTTAAAGTGAAGTTATATAAAAAAAAATACAGTAACCACGGTTGCCTTTGTACTCAAATCTTTGGCCACACCAGAGTCTCAATTACCCCTCCCTGTGAGGGTCAACATTCCGCAGTCTGAAGACAGGGAGGAAAGAAACAAAAGTTGTCTTTTTTTTTTTTTTTTTTTTCCCTCTTTGCAATTAGTCACTGATTTCTCCGAGGCTGCTGCGGGCTGGTTGTGCAGGGACTGGAGCCCGGGACCAAGTCTGTAAGGGCTTAATAGAGCTGAATCTGCAGCCTCATTCTGAGAGCCTCCCCGAGCTCCCCTAGGAGGTAGTCATCCTCGTTGCGGTCTTCCAGTTTCTTAAGCTCCTTCTTCTTGTAGAGAGGGATGCTAGTGATTTCCAGTGTGTATGTGCCGGGCACGAGCTTCCTCCTGGCCGTGTGCAAGTAGCTGAGCCCGTTTCTTTGGTGGATGCGGAAGATGCCCTCGTCGTTCCCTTGAGAGATGACATAGCGGATGTGGTTGTTGAGGGGCTCGATGGCGGGCATGAGTTCTAGGATGTGCTCCTTCGAGCCAAGGCCGGAGAGGTTGAACTTCATTCTCATGGGGCTGTCCATGTCGACGCTCTCCAGGCTGACGTGTTCAACCTGGAGAAAGAGCAGGAAAGGACGGGGGAGGACACTCTAAGGCACACGCAGAGGACTCTGTGTGCTCTCCGCACCCCAAGTGCTTGCACAGGAGGGTCCTGTGTGGCCCTGTCAGCTGGGGGGAGAGGTCAGTTCCCCTGGGCGTGGTCTGTGGAGATCTTTACAGCCTCTCATTCACCTGATCCAGGTGACAGGGCTGAGCCTACAGAGAGCATTCACATTGCAAAATATTTTTGACGAGTCTATGGAATAACAAGCTTGTTAATAAATAAATGATTATAATTTTTTTTTTTTTTTTTGCTGGAGTCCAAACTAGAAGTGCGGCTCTTAGCCAACAGTAGGGATGGTCCCCAGAGCCATCTGCACTCTGTAAGGCCCCCCCACAGCCATGGGCGGAGTGTGTTTATTGGGAGCCATTAGGGCACAGAGAGGGACCCTCCGAGTCCTGGGCTTGGGGTTGAGTCAGCTTTGGTAAAAAACCAGTGGGGCCAGGCCCAGATAAACCAAGTCTCACTTGGTCAGAGGGGTGGGAGGTTTTAGAATGCTATTTTATTATTTTTTTAAAGATTTATGTAGCGAGCAGGGGGGAGGGCCAAAGAGAGAGGGAGAGAGAGAGTCCTGAGGCAGACTCCATGCTGAGCACAGAGCTGGATATGGGGCTCCATCCCAGGACCCTGAGATCATGACCCAAGCTGGAACCAAGAGTCGGTTGCTTAACTGACTGTACCACCCAGGTGCCCCTAGAATGCTATTTGTAAGACAGGCAAAAATCCAAAGCTTTGAGTGGATGCCTTAATTAAGAACTTGGCTCTGCTGCCACGTAAGTGCCCATCACGGGGCGCCGGGGTGGCTCAGTTGGTTAAGTGTCTCTTAATTTCGGTTCAGGTTGTGAGACTGAGCCCCGCATTGGGCTCCATGCTCGGCGTGGAGTTGCTTGAAATTCTGTCTCTCCCTTGCCCTCTGCCCCTCCACCCACTTGTGCGAGCGTACTCTCTCTCTTTCACAGATAAATAAAATCTTAAAAAAAAAAAAAAGTGCCCATCACAGGATCAGACATAATCCTGTCCCCAGTATCATGGTGGGAAGGTTTCATAAGCAAAATTTCTGGATGTAGTCAGAGGTACTTGATGGCTATCTCAATTGCCATATTTAAATATCAGTTAGTACCTCAGTCAACTTAAGGTAAATCTAATACTGGCCTGTTTATTATTATAAAATAGAACCATAGACATTTTGGCTAGAGAAATCTAGCCTTACAGATCAGGAAAGTTTCAGAGGCCCAGAAAACTGAAGCAAGTCACCCAACTCACACAGCCAGTTAGTTGTTGCCTAGGGTTTTTGGTAGGGGAATTTTATAATAATGTTAAGTGAAGAGGGTGGTGCTATCCCTGATCTTTGGGAAAATCACCAACATCTTTGGATACCAGGTATTACTTGGTGACATTTACTAATAGGTCAGGCACTGCTCCAGGCACTTCACAATGTCAACTCAATCTTCTTGTCAGCCTTCAAATTTTTTTGTTTTTTGTTTTTAAAGTAGGCCCAGCAGGAAGCCCAACTGGGCTTAAACTCACAACCCTGAGCTGCAATGAAGAGTCAGACACTTAACCAACTGAGCCACCCAGGCATTTTTATCCCCATTTTACAGGTGAAGAAACTGAGATAGAGAGACGTTAAGTGAACATGCCCCATGTGACATGGGTAGTAAGTGGGGAGGGTCAGGGAACATTCAGAACCACACAGTCATGGTCCTCCCTTTAAACTACTCAGTTAAATGCCATCAACAGCACAGAACCACCAGCAGGCACATCAGATCTCCGTTCCTTTCAATACGCTTTACCTGGAGATAACATTTTTTTATGGAAGGAACACTTATACATGTCACAGAACAGGAGACCTAGTTGGCTTATCTACTGAAAATTAAGATCAGCCTAGTGTACTACAGTTGTATAAAACAGAACTGGACAAATTCAAAATAATTTGTTTTTTTAATCATTTCAAAACCACTCTTTCCTAGATGGATACCTTTTTTCCTCTGGCACAAATCAAAGACAAAAGCGTCGGATCCGAAACTGTGAATCTTTTTTTTTTTTTTAAACCAATGATCATTTTTTTAAATTTTATTATTTTTTAAGATTTTATTTATCTGACAGAGCGAGCCAGAGATTACAAGCGGAGGGAATGGCAGTGGGAGAGGGAGAAGCAGGCTCTGCACTGAGCAGGGAGCCCGACGCGGGGCTCGAACCCAGGACTCTGGGATCATGACCTGAGCCGAAGGCAGACGCTCAACCATCTGAGCCACCCAAGTGTCCCTGAAACTGTGAATCTTAAAGTGTTTTTCCCCCTAGTCCTTGTGTTCTGAGCTAATAATGCCACTAACGTGTGTCTGCCATATTGTGTCTGTGAATTTAGTTATAACATTACAAGAAAACTAACTTCACTGAGGCTGAAACCCATATAAAAGTTGACTGCATAGTATGTGTTCCTGCTTAAGGATAAAATCTTGTGACAGGACAGAGCGAGGTTTACTCACAGCAGTGGGTTCGGGTTCCCGAACACTTCTCTTCTGTCTGCCGTCTTTCTTAGAGTAGCCGTTGATTTTACACTCATAGCATGCTTCCGGGGACAGAGCATTTTCCTCGTCAACCTCTGCATCCAGGGACAGGTACTGCCCTTTGTTAAATCCCATTCCTGAGACACAGTGGCTGTTGGCAATGAGAAGCAAGGCATGGTTAGACTTCACCAATAACCGTGTCCATAGTTTTCCAGTGGTAGAGCAGAGAGTTTTCAGAGACAAGAAACCAACAAAGTAAACTCTAAGCTCACAAACAGGAAAACCTAATACTCTTGGTAACTCTTTCCTTCAACACTTAATGCAAGAGGTTCTTGCTCATTCTGAACATCAAAATTCTTGTGAGCTCCAGGCTTCTCCAGTTTTCAATCCTAATTAGACTGAAGCACTCAGGTGTAGTTAAACCAAGAAGGTAAAGAAAAAGCAAATTATGAATTTCAAAAGAGAATGTTAAGAGAACTTCTGTTGCTTTATAAAAAGCCCGAAGCCTGTGCTTATGCTCTTGTGAAAGCTCGCTGCTGTTACAGCTGAGACTTCTGAGCTCCCGTGACGGATAGTGACAGTCTCTGAGCTGGCTCTAAAGGACGCTGGTCTGGACCAAGGCTTTGGTTTCGAGCATGATTAGGCAGCCGTGCTAGACAGATTAGTCCTCACGCCTCAATGCCTGACTCATGCACTGCTCGTTCGGGGGGAGGTGACCCTGCCTGACTCATCGGTCCCCGTCTTCTGGGTGGCGGGACGCAGGCCGCTCGCACCTCCGCTGCAGCTAGCAGCACTGGCCCCGGCTCCGCGGGCAGCGGGCTGCTAGCTGGCCGGAGCCGGCTGGGGGGGGGACAGCGCCACAGGGCCCGGGCACATCCTCTCTGTGCCGTATAAACCAGACGGGCAGGGGCAGCGACAGACTCCTTCCTGGGGGACCACTGGGCAAGCACTTGCCGAAATTCATAGAAAAATCCGGGCGCAGCCATTTGTACTTGTACTTTATAAGCCAGGTGTCAGTGACAACAAGGGAGCTGCATTTTTACACATCTGCCTGTCTCTGGCCTTGAGGGATCGACTGAATCCATTCAGGCCCTTCTGAGGGGCCGGCGAGCGCTACCTGTACAAGAGGGGGTCTTACGGTCACCACGAAGGAGGCGATCCTGCCGCGCTGACCTAACCCACGTCCCTTCCTGGCGGCGCTTCGGCCCACACCCTAAGTCCTCTGAGCTGCGCTTCGGCCTCCTGCGCTGTCCCCGTCCACTGTCCCCGAGCGCGGCGGCGGCCTTACCCCTGTCCCACTCTGTAGTACCCCGGCGGGCAGCCGCAGAGGTAGCCCCCTTCCGTGTTGGAGCAGCCGTAATTGCACGGGTTCTTGGAGGACGAGCACTCGTTGACGTCGTGGCAGGCACTGGAGAACTGGTCGAAGGAGAATCCCGAGGGGCAGACGCACTTGTAACCCCCCAGGGTGTTGTAGCAGGAAGCCGAGCCACAGGCGTTGGGGTTGGAGCATTCGTTCTCGTCTAGGAGGGTAAAGGAAGAAACTCTCACGTGGGTGGAAGGGGGCGGTGAGGGGAAGAGGCCGAGTCTCAAAGTCTTGATGGTTTTATAGGGAAATAGTTCTGGAACTGTATTTAAAAAAGGTTTACTCTGATGGCTGATTGGCAAAAGCATATAAAAGTAAAAAAAAAACAAAAACAAAAACCAGAAACGAAACCAAAACACCAAAATACCAAAACCCAACAAATCTGCCTAAATTACGGCTTTCAAAAAGCCTTGCCCTACCCCTTTATATCTTCTGTTTGTGCTGTTTCTCAATACGATGGCAGCCCTTGGGGACAGACACTTGCAGTCTGTCTACTGAATAACTCTTTTATTCTCTGAACCAAAGATTACTTCAAAAGCCTGAATCTCAGATCCATGGAGCTAGAAAGTAGATTACTAGTTTCCAGGGGCTGCAGGGAGGGAGAAATGGAGATGTCTGCTCATGGGTACGGAGTTTCTTTCTGGAGCAATGAAAATGTGGTGGTGATGGTTGCAAACTCTGGTGAGAATATACTAAACACCACTGAACTGTACGCATTTGGAAATCATGAATTTTGGGGTATGTGAATTCCGTCTCAATTTAAAAAAACAAAACAAAACACGGTATCTGGGTACACGTATATTCTCCCAGCAATTCCCAAATTCATTCTATATGGGGGGCTGGGAAATATATATAAACATTTAAATAATCTGATTTAAAATAACTGAAAGAAACATTATTTAACTGGATCTACTGAACCAAAAATCTAGTATGCTTTTAACTACTTGAGAACCCATCAGGTGCAGACCGTGTCTTCTGAGAGAGGTTTGCATCCAGCCATCAGCTGACATAGGTTTTACTTGTTTAATAACTAACCTTACACTGTAAATTCCTGACTGCAGGATAATTATAGGTTATACTTTCAGTTGCTCTTATTTTTACCAAATCAAAGCCGGATTGTGCTTTTAAGTTTGGAGATAAGAATTTTGCTTTTAGCTGTCTGGTCGATACAGAGCACGTGGCTTGGCTCCTTTGGGCTTTATCGTAATCCACATTTCACCCTGGGCACAAGTCACATCTGTTCCGTGGAATTCTTTCTGATCCCTGTGACTCCCCTGGAGCACAGTGTGTCTGTTGACCTAATCTGTGACAAGTTTATGTTCCAGCCCACGTGGGGAAGTGGCCCGTGTGTAAGGAGGTGACATGACAGCGAGAGGCGAGTGCGTATCTGCAGCTGCTCCGTGAGCTTCCGGAGGACGCAGGTGGGTCCCCGTGCTGCCGAGGCCTCCCAGACAGGAAACCTGACTTCATTAAGTTCGGCACACAGGTTACTACTGAAAGGGCAGATCCTATGAGGCAACTGTTGTGTCACGATGATAGTTTCAGAATTAAGTCAGGCCAACGAACAGAGAATTCTGGATATAAAACCTGTGATGATTACGCAACAGGTACAAGTTCTCAGTCTTCATTTCATTGGGAGAAAGTATTTAAATGAATTCTTAATCGCTAGGCTGCCTATCACACAGACATAACTGCGGTTTTATTTCTAAATACAAAAGACTTGGCATTCTGCCACAAAGGCTTCTCTGCTCTCATCATTAACTCTGACATTTGTATCAGTATTTCTCCCGTAACAGAGAATGTAAATTAGGTTATAACTTAACAAAACAATCCTGCTATGAATATAGTATTAGACGTTGTGTTAGTTGGAAAAATCATCGGGCAAAACCAATTAATTAAGTGGCATTTACATACTACTGACAAGAACATTTAAAAATATGTAATGTTTTTGTAAGCACCATGACATACTTCATATTTGTATGTCACAAATGTACATTGTGGTGTATTTTTATGGACTCAGGTCATCTCACTTTGAAAATACGTTCATGTGGAGCTGACTCATGCGTCACGAAGCTGTGTTCAAATTATTTTGAAGTGAGCACAGAAGCAACTGGAAGTTAGTGAACACTACATAACCAAAAACTTCACTAATACATAATTTTTCTTCATAATCAATCAAAGGTTAATACTCAATTATTTTCGATTTTGAATAATTATAATGCTTGTAAGCACCGGAGAAACTGTAGAGTCTATGTACCAGACTGTTACACAGATGTTCTGACAAGTGACTGGAAATATCTTCAAGTATTCATTTGAATTTCAAAAACCTTTTCTCAGTATTAACACAAAAAAAACCCTGTCATTTTCCTTAAGTTGGCAGTAGTATTAGTAATGTTAAAATGCCACATTTCAAAAATGCAGTAGCACTAATCATTTAATATTACTTAAATTATCTGATGCATTGACTCTGAACAGTTTTGTCCATTTACTAAGAGAATCCAGATAAATCTGAAATAGTTCCTTCTGCATTTCCCCCCTTGATCATATGAAATGACCAATGATACACACGCAGTAACAGATAAAAATAATTTGTGGCCTTTCAATGTGCACTTTTGTCATAATTCTTGTTCTTTTGATAACTTGTTGCTCTTACTAGTTCCTGATGGTTTGTTTAATTCTATCCCTGTCATGTATTTGGGTTAGAATTCCAACCGGAATTATGTGGATTCAAAGCAAGGAAGTCAGCAATTAAAGTAGGGACCAGCTAGATTCCTCAACCCTGCACGGACGAATCCAGAACCTTGTTTCCAAATAAATCCCGGCTGTTACACTGGGTGAGCTGCCGTGGGGTGACTGTGCCCCCTCCGAGAATCCCCCAAAGGGGAATTAGGATGTACCATATAGCCGTGACTTTAAAGTCAGACCAATTTAGTGAAAAACTATACAGATATTTTTGCACTAGATGTTTACAGGCAGAAGCTTCAGAAGACTTAAAAAACTTGAAATGTGAGATGATATGTGCTCTTATTTATACTTAGGATCAATTTAAAAATGAGAATTCTATTTAATAAGCTGCCACCTATGAAATATTAGAAGATCATTCTTTTGCCTTAAGATCCACATAATTAACCAAGAAGTCCATGTTATTTGTAAAATATGAGACCCTCCACTTGATTTAGTAAACAAAGCAACAGAATTATTTTAAACTGTTTTAACAGCTGTCTACAAACGTACTGTTCTCTATATTCTGAAGAGCGCGCCTGTACCTTGCCTCGTTTATAAATCAGTCAGGGCATTAAGGACTTGGGCAACATTTTTCTGTGTGTGTGTGTGGAGAGAAAAAGAAGTAAACTTATGAAATCATTTTGACTGCCTGCCTAACTCATCATTTTGATAATCCTAGGTAACTCTGTCCATAACTTCTAGATCACGAACGGTTTCTGCATTTCCCTGCACAAGAGCGTCTCTTCGTGGGCTGACAGAGCATCTCTTTGGCCTCACACAAGACCACAGCATCCCTGTGACTTTTACCAAGTTGGCTTCCCTCTGACATTCATCTTGATTATCTCTTCTCAATTCACTAAACTGTCATTATAGATTTCTTTTGAGGAGACCACAAAGGATAAAATCACATTAATTTATCGAGTGGATGCTCACAGTGAAATATTTGGGAAACACGTGGGGTAACTGAAATCACTGCAGAGGCACAGGAAATCCCCTGCTGGCTCCCCGCAGGACCACTGCCCCCCCTTCAGGCTCAGCTGTGTAGGCATCTGATGTCACAACGTGTTGGATGGCAGGTCCGTGAAGTGCATTCAGATGGAGCCAAGAAATTAGGCCTCTGTTAAGTAAATCAGCTGGCTATTCAAGCACAGAATAATGTTCTCTTTGATCAGTCTCTCCTTAAAAGGAGAGTTTCCAATGACTATTATCAATGCCAGGAACAGGGCTGAGGGCCTACAGACTTTATTTATTTTACAAACACTTTTGTCTGGAGACAAATTCAATTCAACAGAATTAGCTGTAACTAGGTACTTCTTCTACCTTCAAATACTTAACCTTCTTCATTAAATCTATGTAACTGGAGAGCACAGATGGACGGTCCTTATTAAGCTGATCTGAATTCATTTAGATTTACATGAGGGAGATGGATGGGATTTAGGGATATGAGGATATTTGAGGGAGATGGATGGGCAATTCTTCAACCCCAAATCTAAAGTTAAGAAAGTAATGATGAAAAGCCCCTGACCTTGGCAAAGGAAGACGATGCATCGTGACACCGTCTCCAGAAAGTTAAACTTAACATCTAGTAGAAAATTAAAAATTATAAACGCTCGAGTTGAGTTACCTTCTGGGTACTTAAAACAACATTTTTATTCCGGGTGTTTTCAAACATACACAAGTAGCCTAGCATCAGGAACCCCATGCGCCCGTCCAAAGGGCTGGTGTTCGAGTGCTCGGCTTCAAAGCTCACGCCGAAACGTCGGCCTTTCTCATTTGTCCACGTTACGCAAAGCTACTAGAAGGTAAGAAGAGCAGATGCTCTGTAAGGAGCGCGGACTCACCGACACACTGATTCCACTGGTAGTGCTGAATGTACCCCTGGGGGCAGCCGCACCTGTAGCCTCCCAGGATGTTCTGGCAGCCGTGCTGACACCTGTGGTTTCCATCACATTCATCCACGTCTGCAAAAACAAGCCCGGCATGATACCGACGCACCCTCTCCTCTGCTGTCCTTGAACGCGCTCCAAACGCAACCTGGGTGCACTATTCTCGGGGGAACTAATAAGACACACAGAAGGGCGCCTGGGTGGCTCAGTCATTAAGCGTCTGCCTTGGGCTCAGGTCATGATCCCAGTGCCCTGGGATCGAGCCCCGCATCGGGCTCCCTGCTCAGCCGGGAGTCTGCTTCTCCCTCTCCCACTCCCCCTGCTTGTGTTCCTGCTCTCGCTCTCTCTCTCTGTCAAATAAAATCTTTAAAAAAAATAAGACACATAGAGATGCTGTGACTTTTCCCAAGTCACAGAGTTATTAGCGGCGATACAAAGAATGGTTCTGAGGACCCACCTTATGCTATTTTTTTTTAAGATTTATTTATCTGAGAGAGGCGGGGAGGGGCGGAGGGACAAGGAGACAGAATCCCAAGCAGACTTCCCGCTGAGCATGGAGCCTGACGAGGGGCTCCGTCTCACAACCCTGAGGTCACAACCTAGGCCAAAACCAAGAGCCGAGGCTCCCGCTCATGCTCGCTCTCTAAAATAAAAAAAAAATCTTAAAAAATAAAATCCTCATGTTTGGGAGGATAGAAGCACTACAGAGATACCTAAAAAGTATAATTGTTTTGCACGCAAAAGCTTTTATTACCATTTGACGTTAATTAGATGCAAAATTTAAGTATATGTTATTTTTAGACATGATGTGGTATTATTACAACATATGGAATAACTTCCTGGTCCATACATGCACACTCTTTTGGAATGACAACTGAGGCTTGAAATCGACCCATAGAGAGTGAAATAAAATCGGCATGTTTGATGTGTGTATAACAACCTTATATGCCTAATTAATAAATGGTATCTTATGTGGATGATCACAGGCTGAACTTACACGTGGCAAGCAGCTGTATATATAGAATACTTTAGAAGTTTCGGTGACTTCAAATATAAAATGTTAAAATGGAAATCTTCAAAACTGAATTTTTCCTGGCTACAAATTAGATTTCTGTATGTCTTATACTTCTTATAAAGAGTATATTAAAAACTCTGAATATATTTCTAGAATCCAGAACCATACATTTCTAAGAATAACAAAGGGGGACTAAAATCAATAAAGACTTAAATTGCAAGAGTTTATACAAATATAAGGGGATGTATACCATCTTATAATTTCTGGCATGTGTGTTTTGTAAAAGATACCAATTCTACTACATTAGCCCTTGCGGTGGAAATACTGGAGAGCAGTATAATATTTTGTTGAGTAGAGACAGATTATTTTATTCCCAGTTAAATATTTCTTTGGACTTTACAGGAAATACCTATTGTGGGGGGGCAGGTGGCTTGATAGAAAATGCCCATTTTACAGAAGAGAGAGTAAGAGGAGTTTCAGAAAAATAAAATGGAAATAGCCATCACTTTCCCCAGTGCTTTTCATATATTTTACAATTCTCTTTGATAATTGTTTCTTTTCTTACACTTAACTTTCACACATTTAGTTATCATGGAACAAAAATCCATCATTTTTTTCTGATATATTTGTATACTACTGTATACCATATTAGTTACAGAATTCCTTTTCAGTCGTTTTTTTTTGTTTTTAGATCACTAATTAGGTAAAGACTCCAGTTACTTTAAAAACCAATTCATTTAGAATTTTTGTTCTGTCACATTAAAGTCTTCCTCTGCCCCCAAAATGATATGTGAAAACGTATGAACGAAAATCAACTGCCGAGTTCTATGTTGTTAAACACTTTTTTCCTTTTGAGATGATCTCATTTCTCTATTTAGTGGCTTGGAAGCTAAAATAGTTTGCTGTATTAGATTAAGGATTTTTTAGCAAATAAACTCACCTTCACAGTTTAGTCCAGTGGCATCAAGAGAGAACCCTCTTTGGCATTCGCAGCTGAAACTTCCAGGCGTGTTCTGACAGATTCCTTTTGCTCCACAGAGTGAAGGCTGAGACCCACATTCATTGTTGTCTAGCAAAGCAAGAAGGAGGAGTGTCAAGCTTCCCAGTCATTACATGACTCAGATTTCACTACATGAAGTGAAAAGTGAGGCATGAAAGCCTAAGTTTAAGATGTGAAAACTTGGGGGAAACGTATGCCAGGATTCACTGTCAGGTTAGAGGCAAAAGTGGCAAGAAAAGGAGTATTTCAAGAGAGGTGAAATTAAAGCATACCTTGGGTCAACTGAGTACATGGTTTTGATAATGCAGACTGAAACTCAACACACGTGTGTCTTCTAACATAAAATAACCCACCATGTCCATTAGCATGTTCTAAATCACAATGAGCCTTTATTCATATTCAGTCTGAACGTACGTGGTTATGTTTAGAATGCAACCTAAAGGTCCTGTTCGGAATACACCTACTGTGCACGTGCTTGGACCTTAAACAAGCTTGGACCTTATTTATTTTTTCCCTTGGATACTGTTCTTATGAAAAAACACATTATTAGCAACATTTCTAGACCAGTAATTACGACATATTGAGTCTAAATATAAGTATGGAGCCATTCAATATTCTGCCGTTGTAAGTACACTTCTTACGCATCGACCCACAATCAGCAGAGCCTCCCCCGCGGAGTTGTGTCGTACCGACGCAGGCCGTGTGGTGCTGTGTGAAACCCGGCGGACATCGACAGGTAAAGCCTCCCAGCGTGTTGACACACAGGAACTGGCAGTTGTGCTGTTTGGTCTGACACTCATCAAGGTCTGAGGTGAAAGAGAAGCCAGTGAAAACCGGCGCAGAGTTACCTGGCTCCGCATCCCTTCCCAGGAAGCCACAGGACATGGTGGACACGTTTGACTTGGGCATATTTTGTCTAGAGCTCTGCTGGAAGCTTCACAGACTTCCATACGCATATGGCGAGCAGTTTCTTCTCACACTCAAGCAGCGCCCATACTACGGGCTACTCTGATAGGACGGCTAAGGTGATACATAACACAAAGTTTTCTTAAAATAAGAAACTGAATGGATGAGTCACAGTGGTTTCCGTGAACTCTTCTCAAAGTGAATACCCCAAGGTTCTACTTCTTGCATTTAGTGCAGAGTTTAGTATATAACTGGTCACTTTATTCCTCTTAAGGGGGTGGGGGGAGATTTTTTTTTTTTTTTTTTTATTTGAGAGAGAGAGAATGAGAGAGAGCGAGTACATGAGAGGGGGGAGGGTCAGAGGGAGAAGCAGACTCCCTGCCGAGCAGGGAGCCCGATGCGGGACTCAATCCCGGGACTCCAGGATCATGACCTGAGCCGAAGGCAGTCGCTTAACCAACTGAGCCACCCAGGCGCCCAGAGGGGGTGGGGGGAGATTAAATAAAAATAAAACAGAAGCTGGAAATGGATGGAAGGTCTGAAAATAAGCTCTGAGTCCGGCTCTCAGGATCCAAATGAACACAGCATCATAAACACCAGAGGAAGCAAAAATACAGCATCTATAATGCTGGTCATAAACGAATTTATACTTGGACTATACCAATAGAAAACTTGAAGTGTGATTTTGGTTAGATTAAAACTTAATATGGGAGAATATATTTAAGTAAATGTAGAAAGCAATATAAGATGCACATAACACTAATTCATTATTTTAAAGCTTAATAAACACACACTGTTTGCCCTCACAGCAACATGCAAAATTAAACTGACTCATAACGGTTCACTAAATAGATCCAAGAGAACAGTACTGCTTGCTATAATAATAATAATTATTATTATTTGGTATTCCTTGGAAATACAACTTTGTCTTCTTAAGAATAACCTGTATTTCAAACATTTAGCTAGACAGGGATTTTCTCAATCCATTCATTTCATTCAGGTGAGGTTTACGATAAAACTGAATGCACAAGTAAAGCCCTGAAGCTATAGTCATTGTCTAATTTAGTTTGATAATTACTTTTAATAGTACCGTGCAAAAAAGTGAAATTCATCCATTCATTTTCAATCATCTGCACTAAATGTGTAATAAAGACAGTCGAGAGAAAATAAAATCTTAGATAAGCAGCAAAATAAATCTTATTTTAGTTATTTGTTTCAATCTCTTCCCTAACATTTTTTTTGTTTTATTTAATTTCACTTAATTATCAATTTGTGCGGTTTGCTATATAAGAAGCAAACAGCTGTAATCTGGGCTTTCATTCTCCCTGTCTCCTACCACGTGTCCTCTGGTAGAACTGTCTGTGAATGATCAAGGGGTCACTAGGAAGGTGTGCTTTAATGACGGCGATGCAGGTGGAAGGGTGGCTGGCTAGATGTGCAAGGAGTGAGACACGAGGGTCAGAAATGCCAGAGACGCCTCCCTCACCTTTGCACGTCTTTCCATCCTCTTGCAGGACGTAGCCCCGAGGACAGGAGCACTGGTAACTCCCCTCAGTGTTCTTGCAGATGAAGTTGCATGGTTTCGGGGACTGGGAACATTCATCAAGATCTACGTGAAAGGGATGTCAGGATTACATTCTCAGTTTCAAGAAACCACCGGCCTCTTTCCTCCCTCCTTGTTCTTACTTCATCTTTTTCCTTCCCACTTCAACTTAAAATGGAAAAAACAGCCAGGGGAAAATGATGCACAGAAGTTTTCTCGACAGTAACATACTGGTTTACTTTGTAGATCAATCTATGGTTCTTGGGATACATGTACTATCTGGACAATTGTCTGGGGGCAAAAAAAAAAAAAAAAAAAATCCACTGCATTCTTTAGATTTATGTACTTTGGTTTATAGCTCAAGGATCATTCTCTTAAAAGTAGGAGTTTCTTTCTTCTGACACATGGCTCTGGAAGACGTTCTCTCAAACTGTGAGCTGACCCGCCGAGCACCGTGGGGTCCCACAGGCTTGCCGCGCCCGAGTCAGGCCCACGCTGCTCCCGGGCCGGGCAGCTCGACTGCACATACACGGGTCGGCAGGCTCTCCTGCCCTCTGTCTTCCATCTGGCCCTTCCTTCCTTCCGCTCCCTCCCTGCAAGATGGCTCAGTCTCTGAGTCACTGGATCAGAGGTCACAGCGCCTTTCAAAGCAGCCCTCGGTGCCCAGCTTTGTCCTTGCAGGGTTCAATACCCTCTCCCTCTTTTCTTTTGGCCCAGGGATGGTACAGCTCTAGCACACAGCACTGTGCCTTAAAGATTCTACACACCCTGCTCACATCCTGAACCAAAACAACCCTCCCGAAATCGTCCTCCCTTGAACATGCTAGCTCTCTTCTGCTAGGACTGATGGACAGCAAACAATCTCCTTTTCCTCGTAAAACACACTGAGCAAAAGTCAGGCACCTTTTCGAGAACGCCTGGTGATCAGTGGCTGTTCTCAAGGACTCCCACGCCCAACCAAGTGAGTCAAATGCTTACTAAGGGTCAGTCTGGTTTTTCTGAACCTTTTCATGCCAGGTGTGTTTGTTAGTGAAATAGGTGCTTTAATGGACTATCATGCAAGTTGATTAAATATGGAGGAGAAGAGACACTTTTTTTTTTTCTTCAATGAAAACTAAGTCACATGCTTTGGAAAGACTCATTAGAGGCCAGCCCCCCACCCCCTGCCCTCCATTGGTACAGAATGGTGGGGGTGAGACCGTAAGAAACTAAATTAGAAAAAGAGATTGTAAAAATGTAGAAGGATTCTGTCCTGACACTGCTTTGCAACTGCAAATTTTACATGAGGCTTCATTCGTATATTTTATGCAAAAAACCAGCAATGAGAAACAAGCACAGAGCGCTCTCCCTACATATGCTCACACACAGGCTCACCGCCAGAAGCCCTCTTCTTTCAACAAGAGACTGACACATGAAGGGGCACTTATAATTTTAAATTAAAATATAAAATGGTGAAAGAATATTTTATAGTTTTTATGCTCCCCGACTAAACACTTCTGATGAACAGTTCTGTGTCCCACATTATTGGACAAGGACAACGACTGTGCTATCGGGAGCCGCATTCCTGAAAGGAATGGCATGACTGCATGAAAGGTACACTGCAATGCCCCGCAGGAAAGCTCCAGCATGCCCCAGTGACTCGCAGGAGACAGTCGCTGGCCCCCCCCAGACGCAGGGACCCGCGCCTTACCTATGCACGAGGTACCGCTAATGTCTGTCGTGTACCCAACCTTGCAGAAGCATCGGAATGAGCCCATGGTATTGATGCACTGACCGTGGGTGCAGAGGTTCGGCATCACCTTGCACTCATCAATATCTGTGGGCGAGAAAGAAAACCCCAAATAAAAACAAACACACAAGTTAATATACATGCAAGGATAAAACTGGTGAGAAGCTAAGAGAAACGAAGGAACAGACGTGAAATAATGAGCAACCAGCATTCACAGCAGCGCTCGAGTACCTCTTCATCACTCCGCTGAATGGCAACACGGAAGGGAAAGAATATCCTGACGGGATTGGAAGAGGTCCATAAATGGAGGCTCTGTTGAAAGCCCTGCTTCAGTCTACTCATTTTGCAAACTAAGTATGAATTATTTTGGCGAGATGTAGAAAGCTATCTCTCTGAAGTCCAACTAATCTGGGATTTGTGGTGATTTCCCACGCCTGGACCTCACGTCCACACTTGGATTAGACTCTGAAGAAAGGGCTTCATGAGCAGAGTAATCGGGCCCAGGACCAAAGTCTGTACAGTAATAGAAGAAAATGGTATTTTTTCAGGGCTCTAGTCTATCAGGTGGTTGTACAAAAAAAGTGGAAACAAAGAGGAATAATGGATCAGAGGCTAGAATGATCTCCAAAGTTAGAGCCTTTAGATATAAACTCCTTAAATGAGGAGTGGTCTCAGGGGGAAAAAAAACAACTGGAAGCCACTAAACCAATTATGAGACATGCTGGTTTGTAAATATGCTGCAAACAGACTGCGTCCTTGTGCACCCTCAAATAAACACTTATTTAAATAAAGCAAATATAGTTTGGAGGTTACAGACATGGCCTTTGGGGCTAGACAGGTATGTTCTTAGACCCCTTAGAAAGGGTGTTATCTCAAGAAAATTACTTATTACCTAAGCTTCATGCTTTAGTTTCCTAATAAATTCTACCTCTTAGATTCGGTATGAAGATTACATCTTTTCAAGTCTCTTAATCATTGGCAAAAAGCATATACAAACACGTATACATATAAATATTTTAGCCATTATATCACTTTTTCACTTTTCCTTCAAATTAATCTGAATTAATGTTCACTGCATCGAAAATGTGCGTGACTTTTGCTCAGCTCCTCACCTCTTCCATCGGTGGTGTATCCAGGGCCGTGAGGACATATCTTTTTGTACTGGGCCGTTCCGGGAAGCGGGCAAAGCTCACACTGGTGCCCCCAGCCCCGCCCCCCGTCGCAGCAGCACTCGGACTTTGTGACCAGATTGCGGCTGCTGGATGCCATCTGGCACATGGTCTGCAACACCTCCGCAAAGCAGAGTCCCTGTCGGGTGTCTGAAATGACAATGTGGGTAATGAGCATCACTGACATGGAACTGACACCTGGTCTTCATAGAAGATAGGACAGTCAGTGTTCTTCTTCCCGGCACAAACTTTCTCAAAGGTAAATATTCTTCTCTGTGAACAGCCACCCTGCTTCAGAAAGCTTCACGATTATAAAGTTGTTGGGAGAAGGGAGTCTGCAGTGTGCTCTTTTACTACAATTTATTAAATTTGACAAAAAGTGGTATGATGCTTAGGAAATAGATTTGTTTTTCTTTAACCCATCAACAGCTAACTGATAGTATACTACCATTCCTGTAGAACACAAATAAAAGGAAAATGAAGTGAAATTATTTCCTTTTATTTATTTATCTTTAAACATTTATTTGTCGAGAGAGAGAGAGAGAGAGCACACGAGCAGGGGAGATTGGCAGAGGGAGAGGGAGAAGCAGGCTCCCCGCCGAGCAGGGAGCCCGACGTGGGGCTCGATCCCAGGACCCTGGGATCATGACCTGAGCTAAAGGGCAGATGCTTAACCGACTGAGCCACCCAGGCATCCCAAATTATTTCCCTTTAAATAAGCAAATGAGTATCAGGACTTGTTTTTGAAAAGTAAATCCTGGATGATGCTACCATCTTGGTACATATTCAATCCAATCTCAGCTTTTCTGCATCTAAAAGAGTGTTCAAACATTTGGACTGAACAGATTTTTTTTTTTTTTAGTATAAATAAAGGAATTTCTCTGATGTAAATAGGCAAATAAATCTTTAATATGGTTTTATGAACCATCCTAGTGAAACCTTAATAATACGAACAGAGAAGTACATTATAATTTGTATGCTATCTTTTCTATTGCCAGAAAGATGGTGGTTAGTAAGGGTCTGGATTGAAGACATCAGCAAATAAAATTTAATTTCTTGACTAACAATTTCCTAGGATATAATGCAATGACATCATTTGGAGAAAAATCTGATATAGCTGAAACATGCTGTTTTTATATCAGATCAAGTGATGAGTGCTCTTATTTCTCTGTTTGCCTTAAATTTTACTATTCCATACTTTTACACCTGCTCATAATTAACTGAAATGGTTTATAATGTATGCATTTTAGCATTAAAATACAACATAATGTCTGAGATTCATATTTTCCATAGGAAAATATTTTGTAAAACATTTTTCTGTACCATAAAATAAAAATTAAACTTCATTGCATTTTTGAAATGTGGCATTTACTTTAATATTTCTAATACGGCAAAGCTTACCTCACACAGCAAATATTTTCTTTTGGAATTAAATCATCTCCTGATGTAAGTTTTACTAAAGTCACATTTTCCGTAGAGCTTAATTAATCTTAATTTTGGAAAGACTATTTAAGATGGCTATTTACATTACACATAGATGTGCATACAAATCACATGCACAGAAATACATCATTTTAATAGATGTGTACCTTTAGGAAGAAGTATATGGATTACTCAGATTGGAGGATTTTTTAGCAGACAAGAATATGTATGTAGAGCTCTTCTGTGAGGACATCATAAAACAGATGTTTTATTTACCAGGTAAAATACGCTCAGGTGTCACTTACCAAGGCATTCGGTACCTGAGGAACTTGACTGAAATCCTTCATTACACTCACATCTATAGCTCCCGATAGTGTTCACACAGCGCCCATTTTCACAAATTCCTGGCTTGGTCCTGCATTCATTTTCATCTTCGGGAAAACAAACAGGGTGAATAATGAGCAGACTGTAAAATTACTATGTTCAAATTGTCCTCGAGTGGGTTATATCTTATTTAAAACTTCCTCGCCAAGATACTATGATGGGATAAAAACCAGTCATATGTGAATATGGATTTATTTTTAACTTCATCCTTCCAGGTGGGTTCTTTCTTAACAAAGTTTTTTCTTTCTTTTTCCCTCCCCACCCCTCATGGGGAAGGGGTGGTGGTTGATGAAAACTGGCCTCCACAAGACATAAACTCGCCCTACAACACCAGACAAGGTGGGAAAGAACTGTGGGGAAGAGAGTGCTGGTTACATGACAGGAGAGAGAGGCTGGGAGCAGAGCAGGGGGAAGTGTTAGGGAGGAGAAGAGAGTAGGGTTAAAGCCACACAGGCAGGGATGAAGGGCAAGCTTCCAGACTAGCTTTGAGTAAAATCACAGTAGTATGGTGTATGAGGGCCACTAATGGTAGAAGGAATTTAGGTAGTACTGCTCTTTTGGTTGGTGATAAATTAGAGCAAAACTGCTTTATTAAAATCTCCTTTGTCCTTACTATATTTGTATTCTGTAAATTTTGCTTGGGGCATTTTTTTTGAAGCTCTGTTATTATGAGCATAAAGGAGCTCATGATAATGAGATATTTTTGATTGAGCTGCTTTCATCTTTATACTTCTTTAAAAATCTTTAATTTGTTGGTATTTATTTTGCTTTTGCTTTCTTTTTATCAGCATTTGCCCTCAATGTTTTGTTCCATTCCTTTATTGTAGCTCTATCTCACATCTTGACTTGGTACCTTTCTTTTACAAAAAGCACCAAACTGGATTTAAAAGGAGTTTTAAAAAGTAGGCCCGCCTTTTAACTGGTAGTTTATTCCTAGCTATCGTGACTGCTGATGTGTTTGGAGTCTTACCTGTCGTTTTATTTTGTTTTGTATCTACCATGTTCTTGCCCTCCTCTCTCAATATTCCTTACAGTAGTCTAGATTTCTATGCCCTCCTCTTGTCCCCATCTCATGTCTGGAAGTTATAATCTTCTTTCTGTCCTTTCGGTGGTAACCATGAAACGACTTCAAGCACATACTCAGCAATGAATACCTTCCATCGGTGTCAACAAGGACCAGTTTCAAAAGTCTCTGGCACGAGTTCTTCTGCCCTCTCCTGGTGCCACCTGCCACGCCGATGTGATCTAGAGATTTTGGTTTGCTAGATCTTTTCTTTACGTGCCATCAGTATCTCTGTAAACCAAATCATGAGGTTTCCTGGTTTCTTGGCTTACCACTGCTTCATGGATAGTACCCCGTCCTTTTAGATTAATAAAACAAAACATGGGAGTATCTAGTTTGGTAATCATTTTAGAGGGTATGTGGGTGGTAAACATTCTAGAATACATTTCTGACAATGTCTTTTTTATTTTCTTACTGGATTGAGTGTAGAATTTTAGTTCAAAATTATTTTCCCTTAGACATCTTTGGAAAATATTGCTCCATTGTTTTTCTTTTACCCAATGTTAACTGTTCATTTGCAGGAAATCTGGTTTTTCTCTCTGGAAGCTTTAAGGGGTTTCACTTTGCTCTTGGTGTCCTAAAATTCACCATCATATGTCTTGGGTGAAATTTTCCTTCCCTTTTAGGAAAAAAAAAAAACTTATTATGGAAATTTTTAAAGTATATACAAAAATAGTGAGCTAAGTTATGGATTTAAAAAACTGTATAGTGTCTGTTATTTCTAGAATCTGAGGGTTCAAGGTCTGCCTTGTTGATCTAATGCTATCCCTGAGGTCGTTCACCTTTATTCTGATTTGTATTTTTGTTGTCTGAATTACTTTTTTTAAGAAGGGCTCTTGTTGGACATATTGAATGAGTTCCTCCATGTCTGATGACATGTAATAGAGCTTCTATACTTGAAAGATGGCGAGACAGGTCCCAAAATTTTAGATTACTTTTACTCTGCTACCATTGGCGTGAGAATTAGTGTGAGACCTTGAAGAAAGTAACTTGATTTTCTCCTGCCTTGTAGGTAATTTTCCTTTTCTGCCCAGGTGCCTCAAGCCATCAGAAGTCTTTTCTGATAACTTCTTTTCTTTTTTCTCTTGTTGAAATTTGTAACTTCACTATGGAATATCTTGGTGTGATGCTGCACTACCTACGGAATTTTGATTTCTAGCATTCCAGGTTTTATCCTTGGAAAAATTTCTCGATCACATCAGGACTGCCAATTAGTGACCATGGCATTGTCCACCACTCTCTCTTTGTGCACTTAGCTCTGTCTACGCAGCATGACAGGCCAGAGACAAACCCACAAACAGGACAGGTCTCACTTTAACTCATGATTCAAATCTCAAATGGGAACTAATGCTCCTTTGACAATCTTACTGTATTTCTTCGTATGTCCACCATGCTCCCACTTCCTACAGTGACTACTGCACACGGAGACGAGAACTCCATCTCTCCACTACCCACCACCTGTGTGGCCCTCACTTTCCACCTCTTGTCTTTTTCCACAGTTAAAGATTCTCTGGTTTTTCTCAAAGGCCACTCTTTACACTTGTACTCTGGATTGCCTTCTAAGAGTTCACAGTTATCCTTTTTCAGTGAGTTATTCTCTCGACACACATTTTCTCATAACTTCCATCTTAAAAAAAACCATCTCTTTTAATAACGTCTTATACCTCTAACTAGTACCTCATTTGTGTTCCCCTTCAGGACAAATTTCTTTCTTTCTTTTTTTCCCTCCTCAGCGCTCTGATTCCTATTTTGTTCTATTTTATTTCCAGATTTATTGAATAAAGTAAAATTTATAAAGTGAAAGGATTCCTCCGTCGAGTGAATCAGTCACCCATTACCTCACATATTTGCCCTTTTTCTGTGTGAGAATATTTAAATTCTGTTCTCTTAGCAAATTTCAATTGCACAGTACAGTGTTATCAGCGGTAGTCGCCGCCACATCACACATTAGATCCTTAGACCTTATTCATCTTATACCTGTAAGTTTGTACGCTTTTACCAACCTCTCCCTATTTCCCCCACCCTCAAGCCCCTGACAAACATTTTTCTCCACTATTTCTGTGAGCTCAATTTATTTATTTTTATTTTTTTAGATTCCACATATAAGTGATACCGTGTCTTTCTCGGTCTGGCTTATTTCACTTTGCATATTGCCCTTTGGGTTCATCCATGTGTTCTCACAAATGACAGGATTCCCTGAATCCTGTGTGTGTGTGTGCGTGCATGCACGCTTGTGTGTGTGTGCGTGTGTGTGTGTGTGTACGTTTTCTTGTCCACTCATGCACTGATACACACCTAGGATGTTTCCACACCTTGGCTATTGCCAATAATGCTACAATGAACACCGGAGTTCAGGTATTTTTTTGAGATAATGCTTTTGTCTCCTTTGGATATATACCCCGAAGTGGGACTGCTGGATTATATGGTAGTTCTATATTTAATTTCTTGAGGAAATTCCAAAATCCATACCTCGTGGCCTTAGCAGTTTACGTTCCCACCAACAGTACATACGGTCACAGTGCATGGGGTTCCTTTTCTCCACATCCTCGTCAACACTTGTTATCTCTTGTCTTTTTTATGATTAGCCATCCTAACAGGTGTGAGGTGATATCTCTTTGTGGTTTTGGTTTTCATCTACCTGATGATTGGTGATGAAGAGGCCACCAAATCTTATTGCTCCTTCTCTTTCTATGTCTTGCTCTTTATCTCAGCAACATTGGACACAAGTGGCCACTCCCTGCTTGAATAATCCATCCTTTTAACTATCACGGTCTGACAGCGAGCTGGAGAACTTCCTCTCCTGCTGGCCACTCATTTTTAGTTTTCTAAGTATCTTCAGTCACACTAGATTTTGGAGCACTCAGAGCTCAGTCACTGCCCTTCCACTCTCTCTGCTCTCGTGGTGTCCTCATCCAATCCCATGACTTTTCAACGACAACCTGTTTGCCAGCACTTTATAGCCACGGCTCACGAACAGATCTGTGTATCTAATGTTACCACTTGGAAGGCTCCTATATTTCTGGCAGTTACTTTGGCAGTTTCTTCCCGTCTTTTCCTTATCAGTTCATAGTTGCATCATCCCGTCATTTATTCAAGTAAACTCCAGGGACTCATCCTCTCTACCTCTCTTCCTTCCTCCACTGTAGCCTATCAATCCATCTGCAAATTCTGTTGATTATCTCCAAAGTACACTCTGAATCTGAGTCCCTTTAACGACATTTTTACCCTGCTATGGCCTTTATTTGAGCTTTCTTCAGCTCTCATTTGGATGATTAAAATTGCCGCCTAAATGGACCCTGTTTCTACTCCTAACCCCTCACGACGCATTATCCACTAGGCAACCGGACATCTTTGAAAATGTAAATCAGACAGTAACAACAACTAACAACAAGTGAAATTCTACTGTATGTCAAGCACTGTTCTAAGGGTTTTATATGACTTAACTAATTTAATTTCCCCGATAATCCTATGAAGTGCTCTCATTATTCCTATTTGTGTTTAGAGGACGAAATTGAGGCACATAGTGAAGCCAGCTTGCCCCAAATCACAGAGCTAGGAGATACGAGTCGAGGTTTCTCAGATTCATCATCCATCTCCAGGGCCCCACTTGGAACCACTGTGCCACAGTGCATGCGCCACAAAACTGTCTCTTGACCGTGGCCTGCATTTGGACCTCACCTCATGCCACTCCCCTGGCACAAGGTCCAGCTAAGCAGGCCCTCATTCCAGCCTCAGGCATCTTTGCTCTTACTGCTCTTTCCTTTCCATTTCTTTTCCTTTTTTTTTTTTAAGATTTTATTTATTTATTTGAAGACAGAGAGAGTGAGAGAGGGAACACAAGCAGGGGGAGTGGGAGAGGGAGAAGCAGGCTTCCCGTGGAGCAGGGAGCCCGACGCGGGGCTCGATCCCAGGACCCCGGGACCATGACCTGAGCCGAAGGCAGACGCTTAACGACTGAGCCACCCAGGCGCCCCTCCTTTTCATTTCTATGCATCAGCTCAAATGTCTCCTTGTCAGTGAAGCCTTCCTTGGAAATGTCTTCTAAATTAGCTCCCATTTAAACATTAAATCTTACTCAAAAAGATTTACTGCTATATGAAATTATCATGTCCATTACTTGTTTGATGCCTGTTGTTCCCTGAGCAGAACATACACAACTTGAGAGCAAAGTGGGGGCAGGGAGGGGGGGTGGGGAGGACCACCTGTCCTTCTAGTTTATTAGGGTCTTCCAAGAGCCACACACACAGCGGGTGTTCAGTAAAGTGTAACTCAGTAAGTGACTGTTCTGTAATAGTTTTTCATGGGGGCGGTGTGTTCTTATATACAGATATAAATATCTTCTATAAGATACTCATATACTCAAATATATTCCAATTTTTTTTTTTTACTTTTCTCTTTTTGGGGGGACTTTATGCAATGTTGGATTTTTTGTCTTCCACCTATATCATTTTCTTATTAATCACTTCCATACCCACATTTTCACCTGTGTTTTCATCCTTTGCTTCTTTTTATTAATTCTACTGTGCCTAATTTCTGTGATGCTTTTCTTTTCTGAGCTCTGCTAGATCATTCTCTCTTGAGATTGCTTTATCTTCATTTTCAAGCTCTTTTATTATAGTTTTTATTTAATGGTGTCTCTTACAGATTATGAAACAATTTTCCTAAACTTGTCTTCTTCCATTCCTGAGGTGTTTTAGTCTAATTCTTGTTTATATTCCTTTTTTCTCCCCCCCCACCCAACCCCAATATATATAACTTAGTTGCACTCTTGTGTAACTATCCATCTTTGACTGATTTTCATCATTTCAACTACTTGCTGAAAAATAATGTAACAGAAGATCACCCATTGCTGAGCTGGGTGTAATCTATAGCTTCAATTCATGTTTGTTGTATGAGCATTCTCTCACCAAATTGGTTATACTCTCTGCCCACGGGGCATGCATACCAAGTTTTTTGTAATTTAGGAGGTCACTGTGGCTCTGAGTAAAGTTCTTTGAGTCTTAATGTCAACTGTGTTTTCCCTTTTCACACTGAATGTGGAACTGGACTTCTACATAAACATTTTGTATTTCTCTCATTCACCTGTGTTCCCAATCTTCTACTCAAAGACTGCTGGATGAACTCTTAAATTGGGGCAGTTACTTTGAAAGATACCTGTATTTTATTAAAGTCTAAAGAAGAATATGTCACTGCACCTTTTATGTGTTTTTGATTGAAATTTTATAATATTTGAAAGATATTCTTCAGAGTCTGTATTTGGGGACCATTCCTCATTTAAATAAACAACACTCTTCCCTCCTCCATTGTATTTCTAAATCTTCAGGGGATAGGAGTGAGGGAACACATTTTTATTCCATCATCTTAAAAGCAAAGCCTTCCTTCCTCTCATTAATATTTCAAAATTCATTTTGAAATAAATTTTATTCATTTCAAAATGAATAGCCAATAGTATTGTCAAGATTTTCATTAAAATTTAATGATCTTGGTGAACTTTTTTCTATTTATTAGGTTTTTCTATTCATTTGTTTACTTAAAAAATAATTACTGGGCATAGTATATTGCATAGTCAAATTTCATCTGCTATATCTGATAAGGGGTCACTATTCAAAATATATAAATAACTTACACAACTCAACACCAAAAAAAAAAAATCTGACTAAAAAATGGGCAGAGGAACTGAGTTCGCACTTTTCCGAAGACGACATACAGATGGGCAACAGACACATCAAAAGATGCTCAACATCACTAATCATCAGGGAAATGCAAATTGCAACCACAATGAGGTATCATTTTACTCCAGTCAGAATGGCTAAAGTCAAAAAATCAAGAAATAACAACTGTTGGCAAGGATGTGGGGAGAAAAAGGAATCATCAAACCATGGTTGGTGGGAATGCAAACTGGTACAGCTACTGTGGAAAACAGTATGGAGGTTCCTCAAAAAATTAAAAATAGAACTATTTTATGAGCCAGTAATTCCATTACTGGGCATTTGCCCAAAGAAAATGCAAACACTAATTTGAAAAGATATATGCACTCCTTGTTTGCTGAAGCAGTATTTATGAGAGCCAAGATATGGAAGCAACCTGAGTGTCCATTGATAGACGAATGGATAATGAAGGAAGATGTGGGACATACACACAATGGAATGTTATGCAGACATAAAAAGTATGAGGGCATGCCATCTGAGAAAATATGTAAGGATCTAGAAGTAATTATGCTAAGTGAAATAAGTCAGACTGAGAGAGACAAATACCATATGACTTCATTCCTATGTGGGATCTAAAAACACAAATGAATAAAACACACACCAAAAGCACAACCAGACCTATAATACAGAGAACAAACTGATGGTTCCCAGAGGAGGGGGGGTGGAGAGGTTGGGCAAAATGGGCGAAGAGGAGTGGGAAGTATAGGTTTCCAGTTATGGAATGAAAAAGCCGCAGAAATAAAAGACACAGCATAAGGAATAGGGTCGATGATACTGTTAGAGTAATGCATAGTGACAGACGGTAGCTACACTGGGGGTGAGCACAGCATAATATTTAAACTTGTAGAATCACTGCAGTTGTAGACTTGAAACTAATGTAACACTGTGTATCAAGTATACTTCAATTAAAAAATATTTCACCTGTGACTGCATTTATAGTTTTCTTTATAGAGGTTTTAGATTTCCTATGTAAGTCTAATTCTTTAGCTTGTAATATTTTTAGTTTCTATTGCATTTGACATTTGGAGGATAATTTTGTTGGATTCCAGTTTCACTGGAATTTTTATTGTGTTTCTTTTTGTGGCTTTATCTTTCATTCTCATTCTGACATTGTAAACACTTTTTATTTATAATAATATTTTGGCTGTTTATAATGGAATTTCTAACTATAAAAACATGTCTGTATTAAATGGAACTTTGCTACAAAGAGTCTTCTGATGATCAAAGAAAGTTCTGCAGAAGGTTCAGCTACCAGCATGGTATCATGAAAAGCCTGAGGATCAGAAATGTTTTAGAACCTGGATCTTCTGTAGCATCTTTTAACAATGAAGAAATTCCAAATGTATAATGCTGCCCTAGGTCTTTTCTTTGAAAAAGCAAGTACACGGGATCACAGAATATTAGAGCTAAAACACTCCTCCTCCTCCCACCCAAATCATGTAGTTTCTCACTCTGTAGAGGGAGACAGAGGTAGAGAATTTAGCCTCTTTTGAGTCACCCAGCTCATTTATGGCACATCCGGGACCAGAAAACTGGGTTCCTGAAGTAATCACAGTGCCCACCCCCTTGCTCCCAGGAAACACACAGGTAAATGTAGTGAGCATACAATGTAAAATTCAGCTAGTTACAAAAATAAAAATTTTTCCAGGTGTAAAAAATAAAACACATTTCTAAGTATTTTAGATGAAATTCAAACACACATACACACTCAAAGAATTTAAAAAAAGAGGAGGAAATGAAAATGGATCTCATGCACCATAAGAAGGCAGGATGGTTCACAGTGTCTTCCATACAATCTACTTGTACCGTTTCAAGCATGTTAGCATATGCGCTGTGTGAGACTCTGAGAAACACATGTGAGTTTGTCAACGTGACTCAGGAGTCTGGGTATATTTTCTAGGTTTTCAGATCCTGGGAGAACAGTGCTTTTGAAGGAACCACTGCATAACTGTAGATGTCATCCACTTTTAAGTTTGGTAAGTAGTGTATATTGAATGAAATACCTAATAGATTAAGAGAAACTACGAAATCGAACTACAGTCTGATTGGTTGTTTGCAGACATTTAAAAATTAATTTTATATTATGCATGTAATTCACGAATTCCACTCTTCTGTAAAAAATTAAAATTGACAGGTAAGGTTGAATTATGTTTCAGACTAGTACCCTCTAATCTTAGTATCTTCCCTGAGGGTAATTCCTTCTGTGAAGTGGGGTTTGATCTTTTAAAAAATTTTTCTGTGTATTTACTTGCTTACATACATACATACATACCTACAGAAAACATACAGTATTTACTTATAATTTTCTTTAAAATATGACATTATATATTGTTCTGTAACTAGACATTAAGAGTCTTGCTTCAGTAGAACCCTTACCTGCTCTACGGAATCTCACAGGACGATACTCCACGTTTATTTCACTGTCTTGGGCAGTTGGGTTTTTTTTTTTTTTTTTTTGGTTGTTACTATGAACAAAATTGTAGCGAATATCCTTGTATCTCTCTTCCTGTGTTAGATTCACTTTTTCAAACAGCTTTCTTGAGGTGTAATTTACTTGCTATAAAGTCTGCATGTCTTAAGTGCACAAGTCAGTGATTTTTAGTAAGTTACAGAGTTGTGTGGTCATCACCACAGTCCACTTTTAGAATTTCCCATCTCCCAAAGAGGTCCCTAATGTCCTTTTGCAGCCACTCTCCATTTTGGCTTCTAGCACCAGGCAATCACTGATAGATTCATTTTTAAGAAATCTTATTTTGTGATTTTTTTCCCCAAAATAAGACATTATTCACTATCTTCAAATGTCCCTCCAAATACCCCCACCGTTTTCAAGGGATTAGAGGCTAGGACCGTAACTAACATCCTTTTTTTTTTTTTTTTTTTAAAGACTCTATTTATTTATTTGACAGAGAGAGAGAGAGAGAGCGAGCGAAAGAAGGAACACAAGCAGGGGGAGTGGGAGAGGGAGAAGCAGGCTTCCCGCTGAGCAGGGAGCTCGATGCGGGGCTCCATCCCAGGACCCTGGGATCATGACCTGAGCTGAAGGCAGATGCTTAATGACTGAGCCACCCAGGCGTCCCCGTAACTAAGATTCTGAATTCAAGGAGGGGCAACCATCTTTTCTCCAGGACTCTGATTGCACCATCCCAGGTGACAACACTTTGGGGAAGAAGTGCTGAGAAAAACGGGCCAGGCAGCCACGGCCACTGTATGTGCTGGGGGACTGCGACGTGCACCGTAAAACCTGAACATTTTCCACTCCTGAAGCCACCTTAGAGACCCAGCTGCACCGCCTCCATTTACACATGAATTAACTAAGGTCCAAGTAGGTTACAAACAATATGGCCCAGTCGCACAGCGATCCAGCCTGTGCAGGGGTCTGGAGATGAGCTGCCTCTTCCTCTCCTCGTTGATGGAGTGATACCAAAACGAGAACACCCTCTCATACTTTCACTTTGCTAAACAAGCAGAATTGTTTCAAGGAGCTGTCCTCTACTTCTCAATTAAGTGTTTTCAATTTACAGGACACAGAAGGATGAAAAGCAAGGACAGGCCTCATTGGCATTGCATGATCTAAACTGCGTTCTACCGGCACAACCCCTGAGATGGAAGAAATCCAGCGACCACACAGTCTTGAAAGAGCTAGAAAAAAAGCTGGCTGGGAGTGAGGATGGTTTGGGACTAGTGCTATAAATCTGCCTTGAGGTAGGCATCTAAACTAAGCAGACCCCACCCCGCGAAGCCTTACCCACGCAGCCCTCTCCGTCCGGCCGTCGGGTCATGCCGGGCGGGCAGAGGCACATGAAGGTGCCGATCAGGTTCTTGCACATCATGCCTCTAGATTCACAGTCATGGAGCCCTTCAGCACATTCATCCAGATCTAGAAAACAGTTTTAACAGGAAAATAAAATTCTCAGGAGCAGGCTACTGTTTCGGATTTTGAAGTCTTAGGTTTGGTTTTCTGGCTCTTAAAACACTACCATGTCACAGAGAAAGGAGCCAAGTCTCTTCCAACTCTTGGCTACATTCTAGATTTATAAAAGCTTCGGCACTGGTCCTAATGCTAAGAAGTTCCAGAAAGAACTGAATGGGAAATCATCAGAGAGGGAGACAAATCACGAGAGACTCTGAACTGTAAGAAGCAAATTGAGGGTTGCTGGAAGGGAGGTGGGTGGGGGGGATGGGGTAACTGGGGGTTGGGCACTAAGGAGGGCACGTGATGCAATGAGCACTGGGTGTTATACGCAACTGATGAATTACTGAACTCTACATCTGGAACTAATGATGTACCATATGTTGGCTAATTGCACTTAAATAAAAAAAATACTACAGTAAAAAAAAAGTTCAGGAAAGGACAGTCTTTGCTTTAATAAGAGCCCAAGAGTGTGACAATGGTGGGCTCTTCAACCTGTCTTATCTTTGATTTGCTCAGGTAGATCATCAAGTGTCTTGTTATCTAGGTGTGGGAATCTACCAGCAAAATACTGTCAGATACGTCTGTAAACGCTAGAAGAAGATAGTGGAGAACTGTAAGATCATTAAAATACATTTCCAGTGTGGCAAATAAAGTGTCTCCTGTCTGTGGCCGTACCTTTGCACATCTTCTGGTCTTCCCTGAGGGCGTAGCCAATCGGGCATGTGCATTCATAGGACCCGAAGGTGTTCATGCAGCGGAAAGCACATAGCAGCGGGTTCTGGGCACACTCGTTGATATCTGATCAAGGAAATAGGCAGGCATGTACTGAGCCTACAGTTTTGTCTGTTTACATGACGCTGGTGTGTTTACTCGGCTCTCATAGGGAAAGCAGTAGGATAACAGAACTCACACTACTGGTATGGAGAAGTGGGTACCTGACAAACTCATCCTCCAACAAATACAACTATAAACCCTAGAAAAAAAATACAAAAACAACTACCTGCAGTAGTTTCTAGTGGTGAGTTGAAACTCAGCAAACAATCAGCAAGAAATAAGTTCCTAGTTTTTTTCTTTATTTTTGTTTTTCTGAGGTTACCCTGTGGATGGCCATAGTCGTGGCAGCAGCAGTACCTGGCAGCTACATCTTCAACAGAAACTTCCCGAGCTTCTATCCAGAGCAATCAGGGGAGGGAGCTAGGGTCAACCAAGGCTGCTCAAGAGTGAGGGGGAACCCCGATAGGAGAGGGCCAGAGATGGAAACACACTATTTTTTTTTTTTTTTTGCATAAAAGCCCAAGTTGCTGACTTAACCATGCGTGTGTGGGGCAAAATCAAAGAAGCTAGCCACACTGGGGCTTACAGAACAAACTGAAATCTGAACCACTGTCTTCCACAGGCCAGCCACTCTGCTTTTACGTTCATCCAGGTTAACTGCCTGCTAAGACAAAAGCATCAACATTCTTCGAAGTAATACAACTGATTCCAGAAGATACCACACTCACAACATCCATGGTATGGCCCCAAATTAACCAAAATGCTGAGGAGCCAAGAAAATGGGATGCCAACATCAAGAGAAAAACACCACCACAGATGCCAACTCTGAGGTGACCAAGATGCTGGAACTATCAGACAAGGACTTTGAAGCAGCGACTGTAACTGCTCACCGGGGAAAAGGAAAGGATATTTGTGATGAACATAATCATCAGCAGAGTATCAAAGCTACAGACGTAAAAGCTGAGACATTAAAAAAGCTTTTCCTATTATCAAGAACAAATAATATTTAAGAAAAGTATCACTTGCCTTCGCAATTCATCATGGGCCCTGGCTCAAAGCCTTCATTGCAATTGCATTCAAAACTCCCAATAACATTGGTGCATGTACCATTCCCACATGGATTGCCGATCGAACATTCGTCAGTATCTGAGAAAAGAAGAGTAAGAAAGTGCCCAACAATCTGCGGAGTTTTAGTTTAATATGAGCATGCCCATGAATATCCGCCTGGCCCTCACACATTCCCAGGATCTTTACAGGGCACAAATGACTCTGTACCCTCCTTGGCCTTGAATGGCTGGCCAGCCCTGATTCAGTGCAGACGAGCCCCAAGGATCAAGTGTGCCAAGCTCTGAGTCCCCAGACAGCCATGTTTTCCCTAAAAGTCACAAACCCATAGAGGGGTGTGGTCTTCTGCTACAAGAGCAGCTGCAGAAAGTCAATGGACCTAAAATGGACCTCTTTCCATTACTGGTTTTGGCAACTATAAAGCTCTAGGCTAGGCACACCAGAGTTTGTACATTTGGTTGAAGGCAGAGGTTGGGCAACTCTCTCCATATTCACATAAACCAGATCTACTGGAAAATACAAGATGGGAGAAGAAAAAGCCGTTACTAGCTCCTGATACTGGCTCTGTGAGTCCTACCACCACCCGGGGCGCCTGGAATAGGAGAACTAGAACAGAACCTTCCAGGTGTGTAACATGGAGCCAGCACTCACCCACACAGCGCACTCCAGTGTAATCCAGGTTGTAACCCATTGGGCATTCACAGCGAAAAGACCCGTCTGTATTGATACACTGACCATTTGAGCAAATGCCTGGACTCTCAAGGCATTCATTGACATCTAAAATAAAGAATTATCCATAAACTTCCTCAATATAAAAAAGATACGTCGAAACTGTGTGTATCTATTCAACAGAGACTTAAAATTTACAAGACATGTACGCATTTCTTTTGCCAGATAAATACGTACTGTATTTCGTATACAGTGTAGTCTCATGATAAATATAATGCACGTGATATATAATGCTGTATATATATACATTAAAATATACTGTATGTTATACAGTAAAATACGATTTATAGAATAAATGTACAATGATTTATTTATATGAAGATTATAGGAATAAAATACGTCAAACCGTACCTTCACGAGTGTCATGAAGACTGGGAACCGTTCCGTGGCCGTAAGGACACAAGTCCTGGAAGGCAACTGTAGAGAAGAATACAAATTCCCCATTACTGCAGAGTCTCAGCTATCGGAGACCTTCAGAACTGATTAATGGTATACGTGAAATCCGACTTCTCTATTTTTATGGTTTCCTTCAAAAGAAACACTGAGCCTATTTTTTTTTATTAAAGATTTTTATTTATTTATTGAGAGAGAGAGAATGATAGAGAGAGAGCATGAGAGGGTGGAGGGTCAGAGGGAGAAGCAGACTCCCTGCTGAGCAGGGAGCCCGATGCGGGACTCGATCCTGGGACTCCAGGATCATGACCTGAGCCGAAGGCAGTTGCTTAACCAACTGAGCCACCCAGGCGCCCAACACTGAGCCTATTTAGAGCAGGTCACCCAAGCTTGCCCAGCGCCTTCCGGGGTGCCGCCGACTGAGGGCTTCTGGTTCTGTCTGTTTGCTCCTTTAAGGCCGAGCGGCCAGAGCCCCCTTTGCCCCGGACACACGGGAGCTACCTCGGACCTAGAGACCAAGCTGGTTCCAAGCCCGCTGGGAAGCAGCCTACACCTCGGCTGCACCAACACAAGACCTGGGAGCCTCCTGGTCTCCTCCTGCAAATGGCCCTTGTGCTGACTCAGCCCCTCACCCTTTTATGTAAGATTCTGAGAGCGGCAGCCCGTGGTCCGATCCCCACGTGGGACCCGTGCAGCAGTTGGGAATATAATTTTCACCCCCTCCTTGCATCTCCTGGCCCGCACCTCTCAAATTCATTCCTTTGAAAGCAAGCACTGCTAACCTCGGGGGGTGGGGGAGAATGAAGTAGCGGGAACGCTAGCTGGGCTCACACATTCACACATGCTGAACACCCAAGTGGAGAACGAGTCTCTCGGATGAGGGTGCGCAGCGAACTTTACAGTTTAGACGTGAGGGAGGAGTTTCACCTTCAAAATACTCATCAGTTACACGGTTGAGGTGACTGATAGTCATTCCCAAACCCGCACAAAGTGGCCACTCTTACCTTCGTCATCTTTGGGGCACAGCTCACAGGGGTCCCCCCAGCCCTCTCCTGGCATTTTACTACAGCAACACTTGGCCTTGGTGGTGTTGAAAGCTTTGGGTACAGAACACTTTCCGTTTTCAAAGTTTGTGAAGCAGAAACTCTGGCGGGTATCTAGTCAAGAAAGCAAACAGCACAGGCCTCCTTACTGGTCATGTGAAAACACAGAATACTCTGTGGATAACGGTTTCTGATGGAGCGTTTCTCATGGGCTGAACGCAGGATGCAGATTAGATTAGCAGTTGAAAGACAGGTCTGGAAAACCTCCATGGCCGATTTCACATGCCAACTTACACTGACCTGTCTATAAAATTTGATGTAATTGTTCAAAATGTTTAAAATGTTTTTATAATGTCCCTAGGAAACCTGAGAAATGATGCTCAGTATTAAAATGATTTCCATATCTCTTCTTCTACTGTTACATGATAGCCTAATAAAAACATTCCACGTAACTTTCAGTAAAACCATTCACATTAAAAGCAACTCATATACTAGCGTACAAAAAAAAAAATCTATACCAACAACAAATGCAACAGTGAAGCAATAATAATAATAATAAGTGAATAAAAATAGTAATTTTTAGTATGACGTTAAAAAAAATGTGCAAACAGAGCCAAAAATTCAAAGTACCTTAAAAGTGTCCGGCACATATGGTTTTGAGACCTATATTTTTAACTTAGACGTATTTGCCATAGACATGTACTTTGTAGTGACCTACATTCGCAGGAGGGTTTACGGTCTAGCTGTGAAGTTCCTAAGAGCAAATGATGACAGAGAAGCCATTCCAAAGCTTACCAAAGCATCTGCGCCCATTATCAGACAGTACAAAGCCGGGGGGGCAGATGCACTGGAAGCCCCCAGGAGTATTGGTGCAGGAACCAAAAAGACAGATGTTGGGATCTTCGTCACATTCATTTATATCTGGATAAGAGCAGGAGAACATATTGCCTTAAGCAAATTAATACACTGTTCAGTCTTTGAAAATAAATAAATTTGTCCATACTACCACAAACCACTAGCCACTGGTTATTTAATATGAAACGAGAGTACATAACGTGTATGTATAACTTATTCTTTAAAAGTAAACTATTATCGCTTCAAAAGTCAAAGATTATATCCAGTTTCAATCAACTATACAGCCCAGACACCCAGCAGAACTCCAGCTCGCGGCACCTGATCCCTACGGGTGCGTGTGTATGTCCCATCTGCTTATCACATGTGACCAATTCAATATCCTACAGGTGTCACAGCCTCAATGGGTCTCCTCCTCTGATGCTCCTCTCTGCCATCCAGGTTAAGATCCCGGAGTCAGCTTTATTCCTCCCCCTGACTCCAGATGCAGGCAGCATGTGACCTGTCTCTTCTACCTCCTCTGGGCTTTCAAACTCAACCTCACCTGCCCCCGGGATTCCCATAAATCTCCTAACGGACGGGGGCGTCTCCCTCTCGTCCCCTCACACTGCCTCCAGGCTAAGACACACATCTACTTGAAAATCTGTGCCTACGGAACCAGGGGGACTCAGACATGGTTTGAGAATTTCATCGTTCCCACCTCACCCCTTTGAAAGGTTCCTTCAAAGAAGTAAGTATTCCTTACCAGTGATATTCGGCCTTTTTATTTTTTTCATCGCAAGTGCTTATTTAGTGAGTTATTTTACCGCAGTGAGGAAACATTACACAGTTCCGGCCACGTTAGAAAGTCAGCTCCACGAGGACCAGGACACAGCTGTCCGGGTCCCTGCTGCACCGCTCAGCCTAGCACGGCGTCAGGCACATACTATATTCTCCATTTATATTCGTAGAATTCTAGTGAGTCATACCAGGCCCTTTCTTTAAAAATCAAAACCAAACCAAACCGAAGCCCTGCCGTGCTCCACACTGCCCGCAGGGCCGAGTTCAGTCTTCTGAGCTGCCCACTCACTGCCCCTCCCTTAGCACACCCCGGACGCCTGTGTTTCCCGGCGGCCGCCTGTGTTCTCTTCCCTTCTTTGATTAGTCACTTCCTGTCCAACACTTAGGGGCCCCCTCCAATGTCACCAGTCCTTTGTGATGAGCTGCCTTGACCTGCCGTATTCCTACCACCATCACCACAGCCCCAGCCTGTGCTCCCACAGCCTGACCCCTCTGGCGTGGCATCCGTCACACCGGATTGCAAGGCAGCTTTACTTACAAAATAGGTCTTTTCTTTTATGCAGTAGGTTACCTAAAGGCGCGGACTGTATCTTTTTGTATTCCCAGCACCTAAAAGGTACCAATCATTCACTGTAACGCACACTGAAAGGTGTAATGAATTTGTGTGTGTGTGTGTGTACATGTGTGATATGCGTAGGTTTGTGTAAGTGGGTTTACAGTCGTGTTAGGAATCATTTCATCCGGGTAAAATTGGTAGAAAAGATTGTAGCCTGAAGAAAATAGACTTACAGCGAAGTTAAGTAAAGATCATTTTTTTTTTCAGAGATGCAAAACAGGAGGGTTGCTAATGATGGATAAGGAAAAAAATACTTCTGCAGTTGAATAAAAGGCTATTGAATCACAGATTTTTTTTTCACTAAGAGAAAAGGTAGCTGAGCCTTTCTGACCCAGAGAAGTGCATGTATTTCTTTTCCCTTCTAATGGCTGACACCCTGCTACGGTCCTTGTTTTATAAAGGGGTGGACTATAGGGATAAAGAAGGACTGAGATTAAATATGGAATTAAGGAAATGAAAGAAAGGATCTTTTACTTTTTAAGAAAGTTGTTATTAAGATGTGTCTAGTCTTTATTATTTTTTGAGGATTAAAAACAGTTTTACAGTGCACTCACTATAGAGATCAAGAAAGGGAAAAGATATAAAGACCAAACTGGAATGACGTGGGGTACCCATTATATGAAATCACATGGTCTGAAAAATAATTAAATTTGATGAAGTAAACTGTCTCCCTCACGTCTGTCTATCAGAGTCCCTGGAAAGTGAACTACTAGTAGAGCTACACAGATTTATTTTTTAATTGGATAACTCGAAGGCAAAAAACCCCTCAGCAATCATTACACGTTAGAAGAACCACACTAAGATGGTGCTTCTGAATTTCAACAAGACTGTAAAAAATAATTTGTATAAAAGTGAAATTAAGTAACTGTAAAAAGGTCAGCCTTCATCATGCTCACCAGGCCATTCTGGGACCCACTTTTGATGTGGTTACAGTGTTCTTGTATGCTGGAGGAGTTTCAGCAAAAAAACATCTGTTATGACAAATGGATTAATATTTTCTGTTTTGACATGAGGCCTTCCCAAGGAAAAAAAAAAAGTCTCAACAGCATAGTCAAGATTTTCTGCTCCACATTTCTAAGACTCTAGACACCTTTAATAGCTGTTTTAAAATTGGTTGCCAAAGATTACAATTTTTGTAGACTTTTCTTTAAATTCAGTAGAAAGTCTCTGCTGACATTTGGAAAAAAGATTAGAGTGCACTGAAAATTCTTTGACTGGTATAACATTTCTGTTAATGAAAAACCCCACGTCCCTAAATGCTTTGTTCCCACCACTACACCTTCAAATCGATTCTTATGGTTCAGGGAAGCAGCTGTAGGTAGCTCTGTGTTTAACTCCGTGGGTCAGGCTGCCTGCAGTGGTTTGGATGCAGTATCCTTCCATAGGGTCTGGCCTGGGTCTTAGACCGACAGCTCGTGGACCTCAGAACAAGTGTTAACCTTACCGATGCAGTTCTCGCTTTTCACTTCATACCCCGGGGGACAGATGCATCTGAAGGACCCCTCCAAATTCTGACAGGTACCAGGAGAACAAGAGCCAGGGAGAGCGACACATTCGTTAGTATCTTTAAAGAGAAACAAGAGAAAAAAAAATGACTTAACTATGAGGTAACTGTTGCCAAATGATGTTAACATGAATTCAAATTGGGTCTCTCTGATCTGTCAGGTCACTATGGACAAATATGCCCTGAGATACTCTTTTGACATCTTGGGTATTACTCATTTGGCAAGAGGCTGATTTTTCTGATTTGTTTCCTTTGTCTCCTTTTATGGTGACATGGAGAGCCCCAAGCTCTCTTCCAATAAAAGCATTTCGGACAAGTCATTCCCAATTGTTGGTGTATTCCTTATACCAATATTTCCCATGGTATCTTATTTTGGTCAAGTAATTAGATTATCAAACGAAATGTGAGAGTTTCCAAGTGTGTGTGTGTGGAGGTGGGGGTGGGGAGTCACATCATTATTTAACAAAACAACACACAGACTGTCTACTGTGTAGATAGTTACCTATACAGTTCTTGCCATCTGGAGTAAGTTCATAACCTTCATTACATAAACACTTGAAGGAGCCAATTTCATTGAAACACCGTCCATTTCTGCACACCTGACCAAAAAAGGAGCTGCACTCGTCTATATCTGTAAGCAAACGGGAATGAGCTTTTCAGAGACAGTCTTTACACATGTATCGTGTTACATGTTGCAACGTAAAAACATATTCACAGGCCCACATTTACAAATATGCTTCATTATAATCTTCATCAACGCAGAGAAAAAAAACTCCTAGTAGAAGCACTGAGTGACCAATAAGGTCACAGAGATTCCCACTATATTTCAACCCCAAATTTTGATATTAATAGAACTCAAATTTAGAGCCAGATAAAAAACTGAAGGTTTATAGCGAAGCTCTCCATTCTTTTCAAATGAAAAATATTTCTTTCTTTGGAGACCAGAAAGTGTACAGGCTTAACCTGATGGCCTAGTTTGCAGATGATTATACCTGGAGATAAGCTAACTATAGTCAAAGCACAGATAATGGAGCATATTAAATACAGAAAAATCAATTATATTAAAAATACTCTAGAACTGCTAACATACATTTTGCTGACAAAATATAGAATTTGAAAGAAAAAAATCTTAACTTTCAGTGAAACTTAGGGCTGACTGCTTTGGAGTAATTACTCTATTAATTACTGCAGGTTTTAGAAGGATGTGTTTGGATCAGAGCCCTACTGGTGTCTTTGGTTCTCCCTGTTTATACAAAGGGTCTGAGAAACTATAGATAAGAAGGTGGTAGTTGAAAAAAATGTCCAGTTAGCTCTAAATTTTTTCACAGTGACAGAATCCGGAAAAAGAAAAAAAAAAAAAACGGGGTTGCTTGGGTGGCTCAGTCGGTTAAGCGTCTGACTCTTGATTTCAGCTCAGGTCATGATCTCAGGGTCGTGAGATCGAGCCCAGCATCGGACTCCATGCTCAGCACAGAGTCAGCTTGAGATGCTCTCTCTCCCTCTGCTCTCCCCCGACTCACAGATGCGTGCGCACGTGTCTGGGCATGCACTCTCTCAAATACACAAACAAACAAAATAAATACAAAAACAAACAAACAAACAAAGACAAAACTGAGAGGAGCATGTTCTGGTAAACTGGAGGTCAGAGGTGGGTTTGAGCCGCACGGATCCCGTAATGGTCGAGAGCCAGCGTTGCTGTCCCGTACCCTACAGGACCGTGTGCATGAAGAGATGTTGACTGTGAAACACCAGCACGGTGCCTCATGAATGGTAAACAAGACACGTGCTCAGCATTTGTTTGTCCTTCCTATTGCCCTGTTCTCCACCGACTTAAGGAACCTCCCTTACTCACTATTAATTCTTGTTTTAATCATTGTTGTTTAGGGGCAAATGATACAATCCTGTACCATGCATAGGAGACACTTCCATTTTCCCCTGAAAATTTATGGTTGTTCAAAATTGAAATCAAACAGGTTTCTGAGGGCTGATGTGGAGACCCAGCCCCCAGCCCCCACCCCTTTGTGTGGGAAAAGACATCCCTGTTTCAAAGGCTGACAGAAAATGAAGTTTCAAGATGCAACATGTTTTTAAGTTGGAGACTCTGTCAGTATTTGACTATAAATCAAGAATGCGTTATTTGAAATACTGGAAAAAGCACTGAAACAATGACAGGTCTAGCTGTGATCCCACTTACGGGGTAAAAACCACCCTAAACCGTAGAGCACTCGCAGCAGGCTTGCTATCAACTGCATGCCCTTTCCTGCGCATCGACTGGCTGATTGACAGATGTACTCGAGACAGCAGACGGTCTTGTGATTATTTAAACCAGTACTACGGCTTTAGTTAACTGGAAATTAGCCAATGTTATTATGTATCTTTCAGCACCTATTTGTTTTTTAATGGTGAAAACATTTCATTTACTCTTTGGTTATATTCCTTATTTCAGGACACTGTGTGAACATGAAACAGTAGCCCCAGAGGACTGAGTACTTACCCAGGCAATCATTATTATGAGTGAGTTCAAACCCTGGGTAGCAGAGACAGTTATAGGATCCAACCGTGTTTTTACAAGTTCCATTTCCACACGGATGCCGCTCACACTCATCGACATCTACAAAGAAACAGTGGCTCCAAGGAATTCAATTTTTAACTCGAAAAACATAGCTGGTTAAACACTTAGATTTTCCTCATTCAATACTTCTGAACCTGCATTTATTTCAGGAAAATGAGTATGCAATAGAGAAAACTCTAAAATTATATGACAAAGTGCTGCTGAGTGACTTACAGGTTCATATTAATACTCAGAGCTCAGCTAAGCAAGCATTCCCTTAGTGCAGATGTTTTAATGAATGGGTTTGCTTGTCAGCTGTAAGGAAACCAATCATTTGAAACACTAAACAATTTGTTCTATTCAAGCATTATCAACACCACTCCCTCAGAAATGTGCACAACTTAATTTGATCAGTACAACAAAGGCAAATTTTAGTTTCCTAAATTTTATGAATAGAATCCAAATTGAAGAAGTCTACTAGAACTCAGTATTATTAGTCTTCAAAAAATGGAATTAAAAATACGTTCAGAAAGGTCATCCTCATAGAACAGATTCCCTAGACAATGAATTCTAGGCTGTTGGAACTCTTCTTCTATGCAAACAAGGGTACTGTTCCTTAGGAAGAAAGCTTTGTTTAAGAGAGGTATTATCAAGGAGTTTCACTGCTTTTTATCATGAGTGAATTATTAGGATCGAGGGCATGTTTTCTCCATATGAATTTCTGAATCAAATCTCAAATATTTTTTAGCAAATCGTGTTCTCTCTCTCACAGAATACAGCCAGGACATTCTCAGAAAGTTCATGCAAAGAGGACTAGATCCTCTATTTGTCTTTTGTACAAGCATCCCCTAGAGTTTTCCCCACCACCATGGCTGAAGTCCATAGGGGAACTCTTAGGAGGCAGTAGATGAAGAGTTCTCTGGGTGGTCCTGGTGGTACGGATAGGTCATAAAGGAAACTAGCCCTGTAGTACTGAAATCTCACTTTACTGTTCATACAGGTAGTATCTTCAACACCAAAATAGTAGATGCACAAGTTCAGCTTTTTCTAAACTGAGGATATGTTAATTATAAATAGCCAGGTTTTAAATTTAATTTTCCTCTTTCAAGTGCAATGCATGGAGAATTCTTTTGGCCAAGATACATACTGTGGTTGACATCAGATTGAAGGAGTTACGCTGAGTTCCAAGGCTGGGCTCCAAGGTGGCCAGCCCCTTTGAAAACTCCTCATGTGTCAGCTCAGCAAGTACTTACGGAACACTATCACTACCGAACACTATCACTGCTCAGCTAACCATTACATGAGCTATTGGGAGATTTTAAAGAGTTTTGCTACATTTGCCTCTAAACATGCTTTGGAGAGTTAAAACACAAAAGCAGCCAGTAAGTCCCATGTATTCAATGATTTGAGGGAAAAATGTATAAATGTATGTACATGTGTGTCTATATATTTATTCCAATACTGTTGCTCTTACTACTACTACTCCCTGGCATTCTTGTGGCTGGAAAGGTTTTCTCGAGTGGGAACAGAGAAGGTGAAAGGACAGCTGGTGACTGTGGTGACTTCCACAGAACCCTGAGGGTCCCAGAGTGCATGAGAAGCATGTGGAAGGCATCTGAGCAAAAAGGTTGTGAACAGTGAACCAAAGAACATATTGTGGTGTGTCCCTGCTCGAAAATTTTACAGTGAATAAAGGCATGAACAGTTTAACAGAGCTCACTTGTAGCGAGATGGTTTGTGACAAGAGACACAGGAGTTAGTCACCCCAAGTGGCCGACCCATAAGCCCCCTGGGAGCCTGAGTTCGCTGCACTCCCGGACTAACGTCCTCCCGCTTACCCATGCACATAGTCTGGTCCTGTGATGCCTTAAAGCCGTTGTGGCAGATGCACTGGTAACTTCCTTGCAAATCAACACACAGCCCATGACTGCAAACATTAGGAATTTCTAAACATTCGTTGCGATCTAAAACAAAAAATAAAACACATGTTACACATAACTGATTTTTATTAAGATTCCTTCATTTTTTCACAGGCCTGTTTCTAGAACCTGCTCTTAATTATTACAGACAGGCTGAAAACGAACCATAACAACAGCTGAATCAAAAGAAGCGAGGCTTGGAAATATCCAAGACTCAAAAAAAAAAAAAAAAAATTAGTCCATTTTTCTACGCTGATTGGTATCTCAAAGATACTATTTTATTTTAGGTCTAATCCTAGGAGAATCCACTGAAGGGATTTCTTTTTTTTTTTTTTTTCCTAACAAATTAAGTCTAAAATATGTGGTGGAATGGTTTCAATAGGAATGAAAAGATTTACTTATCTTGCCAAAATTCTCTCTGAAAATAGGTTCTGATAGGAAAGCATGGCCAGCTGCTCGGTGGAGGGGTGGGGAGAAGGCGGCGCGCGGCCTCTCACCTACGCAGGCTCCGTTGGGGGAGAGCTTGAAGCCCGCCGCACACTCGCAGCGGTAACTGCCCGGGCTGTTGAGGCAGTCCGCGTGCCGCTGACACAGACTGTCACCATTGCTGCACTCATCAATGTCTGCAAGAGCAACACGGCCACTGTAAGGATTTCCTTATTGCGTCAGTATTACCTTCGCTTCACCCGTGTGGTGACCCGCTCCTCAATACTGCTCAGTACTGTAGAAGACGCCGTACAAATCAGGAGACCGGCTACAACCCCTGTGTGTCCACCGAACTCGTCTGGCTGGGGGTCACGCATCATTCAGATTACCTTCACAGACCAGGAGCAGGTCGTTGTAACTGAACCCCGTGGGGCATTCACAACGGAAGCTGCCAATCTGGTTGATGCACACGCCGTTTGCACAAATGCCTGGGATCTCTTTACACTCATCAATGTCTAAAAGGGAACAGATTCGGTCACATAGATGCAGTTCTGCTTCACGTATTTACCATAAAGACCTTTGACAATGCTACGTGTATGCTGGAGGGAGAACACCCACTCAGCATCACAAAAATAAATTCCCGAGTGGCATATAGGCCGTAAGAGAGACTACTTTCCTTTGAATGGATCAAATATACCAAGTGATTTTAGTGTCAATGTAGCAAATAAACTTCCTAGAGAATCAAGCTTTCTCTTCAAGTGATGTTTCAGGGTCCCCTAACTGCTACTCCTCATCTAAGGAGGAAAGCTAAGTCTTCTTATTTTTATGTACTTTGTTACAGATGCATTGATCATGGAGACTTAAAATTATATTGCTTACTTAATCTTTGAGGAAGAAAAGTAGAATGAACAGTAGAAAGTACATTCAGGAGAAAATGATTAGTATAATTAATAATTCTGCAAATTCCTAAGTAGATCAGTAGGAAAGGGATACTACAAAAATACACCCAAAATGAAAACATATAGTTACAAAAAGAGCAACGGAAGGGTACAATAAAGTGGATTATTTAGAGTCATGTCATACAATATTCATGAGAAGGAAAATGAAGGTTTTAGCTTGATATGTACGAAATCTTGAGATACTCCTACAACTATCATAACCCAATCACCAAATTATGCTGACAGGGTAATACCCTTATTAACACTTGGGTAGAGTCTGTAAATGTGTTAGTTCTTTCTTGTCTGACTATATTAGATCAGAATCCAGATTATTTCATTTTATGGCACTTTAAGCTTTAAAAACACCAAAGAAACTCTTACACAATGCTACCTATACGTATTAAAATAAACATAACCTGGAAAAACTTACCAACAGCTTTTCCGGTGTGAATGTCAAAGGTGAATCCAGGGATATTTCCACATATGGTTTTAAAGTCAGCTTTAAAATATAAACAAAGCAAATGCACTCTTAAAATTCTCAAACTCCTTTCAAGCAACATTTTACATACTTGTGCTGACAAATATGTTTTATATTACTTACAACCAGATATTTTAATTTCAGTTGTATTTATTTGATAACAGTACCAGCTTCTGCCAGAAGTAGATTCTAGGCATTCTTTACCATTATTATCATCATTAATTTTTAATGCTCTTACATTAGAAGTAAATCATTACAAGATTCAAAATATCTACTGTAGGCATTTAAATTCTTTTCTTCTTTGGATATGCAGATCTTTTTTTTTTTTTTTTTAAAGATTTTATTTATTTATTTGACAGAGAGAGACACAGCGAGAGAGGGAACACAAGCAGGGGGAGTGGGAGAGGGAGAAGCAGGCTTCCCACCGAGCAGGGAGCCCGATGTGGGGCTCGATCCCAGGACCCTGAGATCACTACCTGAGCTGAAGGCAGACACTTAATGGCTGAGCCACCCAGGCGCCCCTGGATATGCAGATCTTTAATAATGATCCACTTTATATACATTGAAAAGCCAGGTTAGAGTACAAATTTAAAAAAGGATTACAAATTGCACAAAGGCACAAGTGTGCAAAAACAGTTGTAGTGCGAAACAGATGAACAATGAATAATGAATGATACATGAATTTTGTCTCATCTTTTTAAACATAAATGTCTATTTTGTTGGAATGTGAAATTTGAGGCATCAGAAACAATGCATCATAGTATAAAACAGAGACTATTAACAGTTAACGCCTATCACGTAATTCACCAAACTACAGAAATTTAAGAGAATTCTCATTTTTTAAGAAGCAGATTGCTTCTGATGCCCGTGGCAACACACGAGTAAAACTCCTGAATACAGTGTTAGGTAAAACAGAGTGTAGACCAGATGGGACGTGCTATCAGGGAGGGGCTCTGCATACTTCATCCACCGAAGCTCAGTGAGCATCCACAACATAGACAGAGACACACAACAGATGCTCAGTTCAGTAGTTTCTAATAGCCTGGCAATGCATAAATTGTAATTTATATGCATCCTCTCATTTACTATATAACCATATGAACTAGTTACTGTCATTTTTAACTTGTTATCTCTATTCTATATACGAGGAATCAGTTTCAGAAAGGAGAAATCATCTACATAAGGTCAGATAAGTGGCGGAACTTCAATATAAATACAAACCTGTCCTCTTACACCTAAGCCCTTTACTTCCTCTTACAAAAAGTGATATTTAGGGGCGCCTGGGTGGCTCAGTCACTTAAGTGTCCAACTCTCAATTCTGGCTCATGTCATGGTCTCATGGGGTCACAGGATCATGGGCTCATGGGGTCACAGGATCAAGCCCCACATCGGGCTCCCTGCTCAGCACGGAGTCTGCTTCTCTCCCTCTGACCCTTCCCCCACTCACGCTCTCTCTCTCTCTTCCCCTCCCTCTCTCTAAAATCAATAAAAACAAAACAAAAAGTGATATTTAATTCCCTAACCCAGTGATCTTCAACTTCTAACTGATGGGAGTTTTTAAATTAGAGAATTGTAAAAATGTTTCCATTTGTTTTTTCGGAGCACAACTATGGCAAGTTAGTTAAGAAAATCCATTTGTCCACTGACTTAGAGCCACCGAGAAAGGCTCCATAGGTCACTTTTCATCTTTCTCCTTATTTTCATTTCATTACCGCATTAATTATATCATCACGTCTGAATACGTGTAACCTAAGCAATATCTGGCAACAAATGCATAATCATTGTTTCTCATTTGTCTGATTGGTGCAATGCTTAGGATCTACAACTACTGAAAGTAACTTTCCACATCATAAATGAAGCTGAACAGGCAACAATTTTAAGACATTTATTTTTCTGTTCTCATAGCTATTATCTTTTAGTTTTTCTTTCAAAAGAATCTGTGCTTGTGAGAAAAATTTTACCATGTACAGACCAGTTCTATTTTCCGCCTAAAAATTTCAGATAAGTTTGGGGAAAAAGGATGTCTAAGAAACACGTTGGCAATAGGCTGCTTTCATGTTAAAGTCTGCTCATCAAATCCATGTTTTTGTGTGTATTTTTCAAGACTGAAACTAAAACAATACTTACTGAATTTGATGGACTTGAAATTACCACAGGTTTTAAATCAAAATATGACACCTTCCAAGTCGAGCACAGTGACACAGGACAGTTGCTCAGTAAATATTTGCTCACTGAATAACTGAGTAGTTCACCAGCAAACTATAAAATAACGTTCTAAACGTTCGCTTTTTAGCAGTGGGGCTTATTTTCAGGATCCCGATGCCTCCTTGAAAGATAGCTCAGAAATTAGTATCTGAATCCCAGAAAGGGCCACGTGGGAAATGGAGTCATATGACGCCCTTGGCTATTCTCAGAACTGAACAGGTCTGTTTTTTTTTTTTTTTTTTAAAGATTTTATTTATTTATTTGAGACAGAGAGAATGAGAGAGGGAGAGAGAGCACATGAGAGGGGGAGGGTCAGAGGGAGAAGCAGGCTCCCTGCCGAGCAGGGAGCCCGATGCGGGACTCGATCCAGGGACTCCAGGATCATGACCTGAGCCGAAGGCAGTCGCTTAACCAACTGAGCCACCCAGGCGCCCCATGAACATGTCTGGTTTTAGCACTAGTTTGCTTTTACTCAGCTGTCACATACACGTGTCACCAGCTCAGCCGGCAGCAGAAGCATGGCCGTGTGCTTACCTGTCCCCGGGGTTGGGCACGGCTCACATGGTTTGTTCCAGGCTTTGCCAACGTTGTACGTGCAGCAACACATCCTCTTTGTCACATTGAAAGGCAATTCGTTCTCACAAGTGGTTCCATTATAGCTTCGGTAGCAAAAGCTTTTTCTCATGTCTACATAACGGAAAAACAAGCCAACCAATCAGAGCAGGAAGCAGCTACTAATGAAGTCCACGCACCTGGAGACACCCGGTTTTCTTGATTAACAACTCCAAAATACTTCTTGGCCGCCTGGAGGCATCTTAAAATAATCCTTTAAGTTGAACATAAATCATGTGTAGATTAACCTCGATCTCTCCCGTTTTCAGATAAGGGATTTCCATTTGTAATTTTCTTGGCAAACAAAATTAATGGGAACTTGTTTCTCTACTCAAAGGCACTGATTTAATTTTTAAAGTAACACATATTAATTTTCAACATTCTCTTATTTGCAAAATAATGTTCCCCTGACATGAATGGGAAACACAAATTATTTAGGAATAGGTAAGTGTCACGTTTGATGACACTTTGTATCTCACACTCAGGCTTTTGACCGTGGAACTATATATTCAGAGTTCAAAAAAAATGATGCAGAGCCAGAAGTTTGTCAGCCTGTGAAATACTTTATCATTCGTAAACACTTAATTTCCAAATTTTCTGAACAATCGTCCTGAGACACGAGTGTCCGAGTGCCCAAGTGCGTGATGTCATCCCTGTCCCAGGCCTCACGTACCCATGCAGTTGTGGCCTCCGTTGACCTGCATGTACTCGGGCGGGCAGATGCAGGTGTAATTGCCCAGTGTGTTGTAGCACGTCCCAGGCCCGCACACTCCGGGGTGCGCGAAACACTCATCGATATCTACAACAGGCAAGGATACCCATTAAGTCATAAAGCTACTGTTCCGTGAATTTATATGATTTAAGCTACTAAACAAAACATACGGCTGATTCCCCAAATCCATATTTAAAAAAAAATTACAATTTAAAGCAGTTCTACAGAAAAGACCTCAAAAGATGCATTTACATGACACAAAGTGTGTCTTTCTTTAAAAGAAAAAAAAAGCCAATATTCAAAAATACAGGTGACCAAAAGAAATTCTTTCCTGAAGTGAAAGGCACCCGTATATTATTTTAGTTGAAATTTCACATTCTTCAGATGGAAGCGCTTTAACGCTTGCTGTCCTCTTCTGTCATTTAAACTAAAGTTTAATGCCGACTTTAAACGGAAGGCAGTTAGGAAAGCCTTTATCTTTTTTGTCAATTTGAGAAGAGTTGACATACATGGTCACATTAGTTTCGGCTCCACAACTTAGTGATCGGACAAGTTTATACCTTATGCTGTGCTCACCATAAGTGTCGCTACCGTCTGCCCCGTTCCATCGCTATTACGGTATCAGTGATTGTATTCTTTACGCTGTACCTTTTATTCCGCGGCCTCTTCATTCCGTAACCAGAAGCCTGTACCTCCCTCGCCCCTTCGCCCATCGTGCTACTGCCCCTCTGGGAACCATCAGTTTGTTCCCTGCAGTTACAGGTCTGATCCTGAGGAAAGCCTTTCTCTGGATAGCTCCCTTCAAATCAGCGGCCATTCGGGGATTCTAGAAGGAGCACAGCTGCTGCTTATTCTCCTTATTAAGCCATATTTCTTCTAGAAACACTTATCTAATGTGTTCCAAAGGAAAGGTTATAATGGAAATAATTATAGTAACACATTTAATGTTCATTTTTAGAAACACTTGTTCATTGATTCCATAAATAAACACCAAGACTCTTCTGTAAGTTAGAACTCACAGCTAGAAAGATGACTAAGATGTGGGCCTTGCGTCAAGAAGCTCCCCGTCTAGTGGGGAGACAGGGAGAAGTGAGGGGATGGAAGCAAGAAAGGCAACAGCATCATCTTTGAACGTCTTCATACGATGCCTCCTGACATTTAAAAATTACTGGAAAACGGTAACTGAATCGTTGCATTCCAGTTTACCTATTTTCCGTAGGTAAAATAGAACTCTTACCCATATTTGAATAACTTATTTGATACTGATGTTTTCACACTAATCCAGCTTTCCCCATTTATAATCAACCCATGCACTCAGAGAAAAATTAGAGTCAATTATAGCAGTTACGCTGTAAATTAATTTATCTATCACCGTACACCTGAGCAGCATGGATAGGACAAGGTAAAAGCTATGAACCAGGCTAACAGATCCTTTGAGAGAACCTTCTCCAGGCCTGACGGTAACTGTGTTCTAAAGAGAGCTAATGACGTGAAGGTGTCCAGGAAGCTCGCCTTCACAGATGCGGGTTTCCTCGCTGAGGTAATAGCCCTGTGGGCACTCGCACTGGAAGCTTCCGAAAGTGTTGATGCAGTTTCCACCCTGGCAGAGGCCTGGTAACTCCTGGCATTCATCGATATCTGCGGAAGGAGAGACGGCTCACTCACGGCAAGTACCACCATCAAGGACCAGGGTTACTGTTACAGCCCTCCAATGTGCCATGCTGTACGACCCGCAGACTTCTATGCCCTGGGGTTCTTCTGACCATGGATTTTTTTGCTTTGTCATGCGAATTTGCTAAAATCCGAGAAGAGTGATTAACGCGGGCTGGGGATGACGGTACAGAGAGTTTCTCTGCAGAGCAATCAGACATCCCATCACCGTCATGGGTCCTATCTTACCGAGTTACGAGTGGTCATTCAGCATCCTGGTAACTGGCTGTCCCATTGTCATTTTGCAAAATAATCTTGTTTAGATTGCTCCACATTAACTTTCCTACCAGCTTTTCTCCTTCTCTTGTTTAAATCTGGGTGACAATTAGAGGTACACTCACCTTCTAAGATGATTGTGATGGGGTTGGGTCTGAAGCCCTCACCTCCGGGACACAGGGTATAATACTCAGCTACAGAACAACAGGAGAGAAGAGATTTGACACCAGTGTCAAAGGGGCAGAGGCGAGGAAGAAGCGTTGTGCAGCTGCCAGACTCAAAACACAATCTAAGAGGAGTGAACTGCATTCTTTAGCGCCCTTTCAAATACACTTAAATGTATATTACGTTTTACTGGAAGTAAGGTCACTACTTCACAAGTTACACACACAACAGAATAACCAAAACCGTTTGTTTTTGATTAAAGAAAAACGCTTCAAAAGCAGACAATGTAGATCACAACTTTTTTGGCTAGTCAATAAAAACAGACTCGACCATTCCAAAGTTTCATCTGTGTCTGTATCAGAACACACGTTTCAGCTGCAGACAAAATACGACTGACTTGAGGAGAACAACCCATCCAAGAACCTGAACTACAACAATCCCTGAGAAGAACCAGGAGTGGTCTTTATTTGTGATCCCAAGGAGGACTGACAACATCACCATTCACACTGGACTGGGGTTAGCAATCGTGGTGTGTGGTTTTTTTTGTTTGTTCGTTTGTTTGTGTGTTTTTTAATCATATCATGGAAAACAATCAGAAGAGAGCATTTCCAATTCCTTTCCTATCAAACACTCTTAGCCCGTTCCAGCATCATCACTGCAAGCAGTCCAAGGTCACGCTCTTCCGCCTCGCTGCTGCCCCCACCCCCAGCGCCAGAAGAAACGGCAACTTGTCTTCAGCTGCCACTCTGTTCCCCAGCGCCATACTCACTGCTGTTGACAGGAGGGCATGTCTCGCAGGGGTTCCCCCAGGCCTTCCCCAGTGAGCAGCAGCACGAGGAGCGGCTGACGCCCACCCCGATCTCGGTGTTGCAGGACAGACTTCCGTCTCCTCGAGGCCCAAACTTCAGGTAGCAGTTGCCCACTCGGTTGTCTGCAGAGCAATACAGGAGCTTACAACTGCCCATGCCTCAGGAAGAATTGCTTTTCAGAGAGCGGCCACGCGAATGATGAAATTCAGACCCCACACACCAATGTGAAACGTTCATCTTCATCTCTAGCACAAAACAATCTCTTGCTTTGAGCCACCTCAAGATTGTGTTGGAGGAATTATTAAAGATGGACTTTCCTATGTTTAGAAATCCACATAGACCACAGACTAAACAAGATTGTGAGAAACTGCTCATTTGGGGAACTTTTGGGCCTTCACTAATAGGAATGGAGGAAATTTTTGTTATAATCAATCTGTATCATGAGTTTATCAATCATGGAAATAAAATCCCAGAGAAGTCAACTTAAAGCTGTGTATCCTATCAAAGAAATATCGATAACCCCATCTCCTGCTTCTCTTCCCCATTATCTGGTTTCATTTCTGTTTGCACAGAGACCTTTGAGAAGTTTGGGCAAAGGCAGTCAGTAACAGCTTTAGAGAAGACACTTAAGACATCAAAGAATTTCAGTCTTTCCCTTGTCTCCACCCATAATTATCATCTAGCTCATCAGTTCCATGACTTTAAAATACTGTGTTTTTGCTGAGAACTCTCAAATGTACAGTTCCGTCTCTCATCTCTCCCCAGAACCCTACACTGTTCTGCTGGTTGCCTGTTTGATTTCTCCCCTTAGATATCCAATAGTTACTTTAAAGTTAACACATCTAAAATCAAACTCTTGGTACCTCCTTCCTCCACATAAAAAACCTACTCCACTCCTCTCTTGGGTCTTTGGCATTTTCAATAAACACAGCTCCATTTTTTTCAGTTGTTCAGGCCCTAAACCTTGGGGTCAGTCTTTGACTCCTTACTGTCTTCCCGTATTCAATCCAGTAATAAAGTCGGTCACTTCCACATCTGGAACGTGACGACCCCTCACCACTGCCTCCGTCACCACAACATGAACCAAGCCACGGCCACTCTCTCCTGGACCACTGCAACGGCTTCCTAACTCAGCTCTTCACTTCAGTCCTTGACCTGACGACAGTCGACTTTCCCCACCATACCTAGAATATCCCTTCAGAAGTATTTCCAATGGCTCACGTTCTCAGAGTAATATTTCAAGTCCTTACTTAGTATGGCCTACAATATGTAGTTTTCATACCTGGATGCACATGAGAATCATTTGGACAACTTTTAATTATTTTATTTTATTTTTCTCTCTTTTTTTTTCATTTTGTTTTTTGTTGCTGAATCTCAGGTGCAGAGAGATGAGCTAAGTCTTGGTTCTGTTCTTACTAAGTTTGCATTCATTCATGCTTCCTCCCGCCCCCTGCCCCACTCTCTCTCTTATCCTCATCCCCTACCCAACCATCTGAATGTGTTTAATCATATCTTCTTTTGTCTGTGTTCTTATAAAATGAGTATTTTTGTTTCCATGAGCACATTTTAAATTTACATAAATGGTATTTTGTCATAGATCTCATTCCATTTTTATTATATGCAATCTGTCAACTCTATAGGGTGCCCAATTGTCATTTTAAATCTATCTACTCTCCAAAAATGGTTTCTTTCTTTTTTTTTTTTTATCTGACAGAGAGAGACAGCGAGAGCAGGAACACAAGCAGGGGGAGTGGGAGAGGGAGAAGCGGGCTTCCTGCCGAGCAGGGAGCCCGATGTGGGACTCGATCCCAGGACCCTGGGATCATGACCTGAGCCGAAGGCAGACGCTTAACGACTGAGCCACCCAGGGCCCATCTCCAGAAATGGTTTCTAAGTCCCTGCTACCACAAGTACTGTGGCAGTCAATGTCTTTACCCATGTCTGTGCATGGGCCTGTCAGTTCCTTTCTTTGCTGTCTAGAGACAGGGGAGAAACTGCTGGTTCACAGAGTTTCCATATTCTTAGGCCTCAGTGTCAGGAAATATAGTTACTGTCATTTACCATCTGCATCCAATGGAACTTTCCAATTTTTTATAATAACTTTGAAAATAATTTACAGGAAAAAAAGGCACAGTGAAACAACTTCACTAGAAATTCTAATAACAATTTAATCATCTCTAATTCAAATTTTTATTCCAGATTTTCTTGGTTTTGGACCAAATTTTCTTGGTCTTGGAGAGATACATGCCTGAGATGGTCCTATGAACACAATTACCTGCCCATTGGCTGCCATGCATGAACCTGAAACAGATTCATTTTGCAAAAACTGATTACACATTTCAAACACATCTCTAATGGCTTCTAACTTATCATTACTTCTTAGGTTCTTTTTCTTGTATCATTAATACACAACGTCTGAAGACATTTTTGAAAACTGTGACAGGTCCTCATTTTGATGATGAGAGGACAGCTGTTTGCTCCACAAATAAAAAAAAAAAACAAATTTCATTTTTAGATTTATCAATAACAGCTAGGATAACCAGCCCAATGATTTTTCTACATCCCATATTTCCTTTTAATAACCTTTGTCTAAATACCTGCACCTTCATCATTAGCCCACTTATGAACCAAATCAATTACACTTAGGGTATAAAAGAATAAAGAGACCTGGGAGGGATGACTCAGGTGCTTGTCAAATACTGCATGCTGAGGTTCTTCCTACTAAGAGACGAGAAGACCGTATTTTCTCTATCTACAGAAGTCTACTATTCACTCACTCTTTGACTCTTGAATTTGAAAAATCTCTTCTAGGATGTTGGTCTCTGAAGACTAGCAGCAGCCCGGCATTTGGCTTCTATGATCGATTTCACCATCATTGGAATCTAGACTGGAGTCTATGTTGCATTCATCTCCCGATCCATCTGACACCTGGGAAATGTTTTTCACACCCTATTTTCTTCTCTTTGCCATATGGCCAGAAAGTGAAGACTTCTGAACTCTCAACTGTGTTCAATACATGCTTAAAGAAGATTCCAAATCTAGTGTCTCCAGTGTTCTTTCATACCTTCTTGGAAGACGAAGCCACCCCCCCGAGCCACACAACACAGTAAGAAAACTGAAGATTACAAAACGGTGACATTTTTTTCACTATTATGTCAAACCTTCTGGGTGATGGCATGATTTTCCACTTTATTATTTTCATCTTTGTTTTTAGCATCATTGGACCTAACTGATAAGTAATGATGAAATAAAACCTAAAATAATAAAATGGCAAATGGAAAATAAGATCACCAACATCTCATACTGCATCTTAGACTTAGAGGAGGGTCTAATGGGCCATTATAGTATTTGTGAGATAGAAATGAGTCTCCATCCTTTGGAAGACCTCTAAGAAAAAAATAAGGCCACGAAATATCAATCCACACAAACAGAACTGCTCTACAGAGAAACTCAAAACCTAAGTTGATGATATGCTGACAGTTAATCTGGGTACCGTTGTCCAAGAATATTCTCTGCAAGGCTACCCTGATCTTCACTTCTACCCGGAGAACAGAGGGCCCCTTGAGGTCCATGTTCCTACCAACACTTTACATCATCCAGGTTGCTGAAGTTTTGTCAGTCTTGTTAGGCATAAAGTGATAGTTACATACTTGTTTTGATTTATTCTTGTTACTAAAGACTTTGGGCGTTCGCTCATTATGTTTGTTCACTTTTGCAGTACTCCCTTCTATCAGCAGCCTGTCTGTAGCCTTTGCTTCAACAAAGTTTTTAAGCAATACTGAAGTGCCAATGACTCAATTTCTGGGCATGAAGCAGTCATCAGCAGATTTTTACAGTTCCAAATGAGATTTTACTGTGTAGCTAGGGTTGAGAGCCACTTTGCGATCTAAGCGATTGCTCCTTCTCTGATTCCTCTCTTTCTCTTGGAAGATAAACGTGACAAGAGTAACCATATATATATATTGGTAATCTGGAGTTTGTTAAGGGAAAGGACAATTTTGTTTTCAAATTAATTACAGCAAACACTCACCCCAGTGCACTACCATGAAAGTGTGGGTATTTAACTCTACGTAGTTCTATTTGTTTCACTTACCAACACAACCCACACCAGTGGGGTTCAGCTGGAAATCCGGGGGGCAGTTACACTCGTAGCGACCAGGAGTGTTGACACATAGGCCATTCACACAGTTTATGGGATCCGCACACTCATCAATATCTAGGAAAAGCATTTAAAATGCCCATATTAACATCTTTACTTTCTCTCTGCACATGGCTGTTTCTAAGAATTTGGTGGAATCTTTGCAAGTTATTAAAGATCTTTGGCAAGGCCTCAGCACAGTGGAATAGAGATCAAATCCCTGTATAGACCTACAACAGGTCCCACAGATCAAACACATGGTATTCAGGATAGTTATCATTTAATATCTTTAATAAATAATAATTAGATGTTGGGATTCTGAAGAAGAAAAAATGTCACCATCTGCTTAACTACAATGATGTATATACTTATGTACATACACATGCACATACATACATTTATACAAAGAAACTGTTTCCTAGTTTCATGTTAGATATTTTATATTAAGTTATTTATATAAAATATATCAATTCCATAGTTAAAAATAAATGTGTCAGAATGTAATTTTTTTTCAAAAAATTACATAACATAAGGTATAAAGCAGGCTAAGCAGAGGGCTGAACAGAAATTTGAGCAATTTTTATACTTAGCACAAAATATTCACCTCAACTAATAAGAACCCAATCAAACCCTTTACTGGCCATACCTGTGCAGTTCCCTCCGGTTCTGTCCAATTCATAACCATCATCACAGATACAATGAAACATTCCAGGCAAATTATTACATGTTCCAAACACACAAATATTTTGGAAGGAGCATTCATCAATATCTGAGGATTAAAAAAAATAATCATCTCTTCTGTACAAAGACATTTTGATTTAATTTATATCACATTAATAAATTTTTCTGTCTCCCCAGATGTTTTTATGTAGTAAAAAATTTTCTTTGTCTTTGACTAGGTAGACCACATAAATGGCAAACAACTAATGTTCATCTATGGAACAAAGGTCTAAAAGAAATATTTTATTTTACTGAGCATTTTAACTAACTGTCTTGGGTTATACTATACTTTAAAAAAAGAAAGAATTTGCCTAAGGCATAAAAATAAAAAACCAAACATGAACATGTCAATGGCATGAGACTGTAAAAAATTAAACATAAAAACAAATTCCAAGATTCTAATAACTTAGTACAAACATGTTTTATAAACATCCATAACATACAAAGTACAGAGCATATTTTAAATATTAAAGATATCATTAAAATTATTTACCTTTTTAAAAAACTTTTTATTCTACAATCTAATAATCTGTTATCATAAACTTAGTTTTAAATAGGGAAATAATTTTTTCTAATAGCATGTAATAAGATCAACCATTGCTCTACGTTCTTACAAATTTCATTAAAATGTCTCCATTGAATTGAAGTCATAAATTTGGCTTATGAAACTCTTCCATGAAGCTTTAATTCGGTCAGTAAGGGAGAAGTTACCCCTCCTCATGCATATGAAAATGAAGGCATCTGTGTATGTGTCCAGCTGTAGAAATAATCTATATTTCTACTTGCAGGAAGAAGATGGACATTTCTGTACACAAATGACCTCAAACTCTGAGAAGGCAGAGCAGGCGTGGCATTTTAGGCCAGACGAGACCAGTCAGGCTAACGTGCTATTGAGAGACCGTTACGTATGAAGTTTAAAAGGTCTGCTGGTCATTCATCATAGTTAAGAAAGAATGAGTTTCAACTATATTAGATTTCAAGTGTGGTCCAAACTTTGTTTAGAAGATCAACTGATGTATCAATGTGTCTTTTCTTGTGTTCAGGCTATAAACACAGTTATTCCCTTTATGCAAATGAATAAGTAAGACTCATTAAACTAATTTATAATTGAATGGTGTTAATCTAGAAGTGAAAATGGAACTGTATTATCAGCCCTCTTCGTGTGCATTTTACTTTTAAATGAACTTTATTAGAAATAACTTCCATTTAAATAATGTAATACTTGTGTATACTTACATTGACACAAGTGAAGGTATTTCAGAATATGGTCTTGTTTTTGTTTAAATTGATGCATACTCAGAAATTCAAACAATACAGAAAAGTGTTGATAGCAAATAGAAAACAAAGAAAATAATACACAAATAAGGTGGCAAAAGCAGAGTGAAGCTGAAAAAATTTCTATGCAAAAGATCAATTTGTTTTTATCTCCGTAGTTTCTAAGATACTTTCTAATGTTAAGAATTGATGAAAAACACTAAAAACTGATGCTCTTTTCCCCTTATGTCAAAATTCAAATATAATTTCGAGACAGTATTAATGGCTTCTGTGCCATGAATTCTAAGAAAATTAGCATTCACATATGCTTCCAACTCATTTTTGTTATTTCTGTAATTTTCACTTTTTCAATGTTTATGGCATTTACCATAATCTCTGAAGTATCTAGTACTGATTCTTAAAGGAATCAGTAAGGCTTTTACTGCAACTCCTACATTTCTCTCTCGAATGGTGTTGCACGGCTAAGTTTTTTTTCCCCAAGAAGGGAGGGCCCACAGGTGTTTTCTCTGTGCATTATTTCACATGTGAGAATACGCCTATTGTTTTCATAACTGACTAACTGCTGAGGTAGAACATCTTCATATGTGTCCTCAGGATTCTGTGGGCCTTGTTCTCATGTCTTCTGTTATTGAATGTTTTGGTTTTGTTCACGACATTCCTTTTCCATCTAAAGCCTGAAGAATCCTTCTCTACGGTTTAAGTCAACAAAAGTAATAAGGCTAAGTCTCTGGTCTTATGATTTACCTTTTTCTCTAACATTCAGTGCCTTCTTCCATTTTGGGGAAATGTTTGGCTGTTCAATACTTTTTTCTATTCATTTATTTTGGGCTCTCTACTTCAGAGACACCAATAATACTTCCGTTTACGGTCTTCGTCTTTTCTTTCATAGTGCTAAGTTCTTCCCCCTCTCCCGTTCTGACTTTTCTGTCCACCTCTTTTTGTTCATTCTCTATCCTGCTCATTACGTTTTTACCTGTATCTTTCCTATTCTCTGCTGTTTCTATTGAATAGGTCTCTAATTTTGCTGTGCTTGTTTCCCATAGCTCTGCAATTTCCCCTTTTGCCTTTTGTCTTTTCTTGCTTCTATAATCTCTTTGAACTTGTTCACTCATATTTATGCTCACATTAAAGTCATCTATGGCACAAAGTACCTGTGGGAAATCTGCTTTCATTCCTTGGGTGATGTTCTTCTACTCTGGGTTGGTTCTCTCCTTTTTGTGTATTCTTTTACTGTTGTTCCACACGGCACCTGCAAGCTTGCCGTTGCTTACTTTCAACTTGTGTACACGCTACTTGGTCAGCGCTTTTATGAGTTTTTATATACCCTGGAACAGTTTAGATAGAGTATCCGGACATACCCCCCTCCTTATCTGGGCGTTATTTGGAAGACAAGTTGGGATATGGATTTCATTAAAGCTGCTATTCTGTTAGCCTAAGGTGGGAAGGAGTGAGGATGAAAATGGGAAGCTGTGTGCTCTTCTGCTGATGCACCTGGCTTCTCTTCTCTCTCCACACATGACACCAAATGGTCTGTATCCATGTTTACTCCACTGATGACGGAGTCCTAGCCTGTCCCTGAGGGGCTTCCTCCAGGTTTTGTATTCTCCCATTTTTGTGGAGAATGTTGGGAAACGGCCAAATGCAGCAAGTTTTGGGGCTCTAAAGAAACTCTGAGAATTTGTGGTGAGAAGTAGAGGCTGAGTGGAAAATGTTGATCAGACAGTCAGTTCAGAGGGGCATATGTTATCAGATGGGAGGGTCTCAAGAAATTAAATTAGTGAATACAGGAGAAACTGTCTAAATGAGACAGAACCTGTGGGGAAAGATAAGACAACATCAAGGAGAAAGAGGCAGAACCATGGAATTACATTTTGGGATCTCAAAATTTGGCATTTGTCTAAGTGGGGCAGGGTCTCACTGAGGATGAATTACTTGTGTGCCCCTCTCCCTTTTCCTGGCAGGAGACGTTGCCCTCCCTGGCAATGATACACTGAAAAACCAACACATGAAGTACGTACAGTGAACACAAACTACCTAGCATCACCTCAGGGAAGGCCTGGGGAGAAGTTCTGGAAGGGCCAAGGCCGCAGATAAAGGAGTAGGATTACGAAGGGGAAATTATCAGGCACAAAGAACTAATTTTTTGAAATTTTATGTTGGCCAAAGTACCTGGCTACTGCTGACTTGTTTCTTTTCCTACCAACTCTTGTCAAGTCGAAATGAGTAATAAATCACGTAAACCCAAAACCACATTGACTCACATTTTCTACTAATTAACTTTGGTGCTTACATGAAATCAGGACCAGGGGAAAAAAATGAAGCTCACTCTACAGTGGCCTTGTATGAGATGCATTAGATTCTGCTCAATCTAACAGATCATTGTCGAAGCATGAATGCTTTCGGTTTCCAATATCATCTTTCCCAGGGTTTACTATTCATTCTCTTGGTCTGATTCTCTAAAAATTGGTGGGTATGTATTGAAACTTCCATGACCTTTTAAGCACACCTTCTTCCTTCAGTACCACTTCAGGTAGTAAGATGGAGAGAGGCTCTATTCTGAGCCATTCTAGATGGTCTGATTTGTTTTTGTCTGGTCGCCACTGGTGAACTGTGCGTGTGTGTGTGTGTGTGTGTATGCTGGTATTTGCCATTTCTGTTCATTTGATTAGATGCTAGTAGGGAGAGCCAGTAATCTGGTTTAATTTTATCTTTGCCCAGCACTTAGCCTGAGTTACCTTTTTAAAGGTTTTCTATGAATCACTAGTTTTGTTAAAGCCTTCTGGTTCCTTAATTGTTTTTAATCTTTTTCCTTTCTTCGTCTGTATTTGCATGGACTCCAAATGAACACAGTGATGACCCAAACGATATCTAAAGCAAACTGAGTCTCTGAGAGGAAATCCCCATTCTTTTTCTTGGAGAGCTATGGCACTAGTCACAAGTCTCATTTCTAGGAAAGAGGGATGATGTCACCAGTTAAGGGAAGGACACACTGCTCTTAGGCAAAAGGTGCAGGCCTTGATGAGTTCCCGGGGAGGACTTCCAGTCCCAGACAGATAGACAGACAGATGGCAGACTGAAACATGAAGGTAAAACATGAAGGTAAAACACAAGCTACTGAGGTTTTCATAAACACATTACGTAGCAGTGATTGTGGGAGATAGCATCTCCTATGTTTAAAAAGCTGAATAGTTTTTCCACATGTCATTCATTTAGTAATAAAAAAAAAAAGAAATGGTTAAAAAGAAAAAAAAAAAAAAAAGAAATGAGCCAAACTTCCAACTGTTGGCTCTTGGCCAGGAAAACTTCATAAGAGATGAAAGCCGCCTTCATCATTATTCATTCGGCAGAATAATCCATGCTTAAACGAATGACTTTTATATGTACAGCATGTGCTGTGTATTCTGCTTCCAGGTGGAGCCCGTTCCAGCCCTTTCTGTGGTTGCGTGTGCTGGAGCTGATCCAGCTTGGCAACGAGCTGGGGTCGCAGGGACCCACCTTGGCAGGACCTGCTGTCGGAGGCTGGAGTGAAGCCCATCTCGCACTCGCAGCGATAGGCACCCGGGACGTTGAGGCACTGCCCGTTTTCGCAGAGGTTGATGTTTTCTGCGCACTCATCGACATCTGTGGGAGAAGCAGATGACATCTCTGCTGAGTTCCCCGCATCGTGACACGGCTTCACCGGCTTGAGCTGGCGCTCACGAACACGAACCGATACCCAGTCGTGTTCCCCTAAACGAGCGTGTACAACTGGCTAACAGAGCTGTTTAGCCTAAACCCGACATGCCATCATCACCCGATTAACAGGAGGAGGGCAGGTGTCTCTCGGATCTTAGTTCTGTCATGCCAACTTGATGCATCAGGATTACACCAACATCACCGACAGATGACCAAGAACACTGAAATTAATCTTAAAAGGGTGTCTCTTCTAAGATTATAATGTTTTCAAGTGAACGAACAACTTGTTTTGTCACTAGTTCAATGAATGTTTAAGCAAATCAGAGCTACTCTATGAGAGTTTTTTCATGTCACTACGACTGTATTAAAATACTTCTCTTAATTATGCAAATGAGCAGGATTCACAGACCATTTATATAATCCTATCAAATTGAAAAAGGGGGTAGTGCAGAAAGCAGTGTTTATGGAGGGCCTAATATGTGCCAGGTAGAGGGCTAGCTGCCTGTCGAGCATGTTTTCGTTTAGTTCACCAGCCCTGTGCGGGTCAGAAGAGGAAGAACCTGAGGCTCAGAGCAGCTTCTGTGGCTGGGCCCGCATCTAAGTGCAGGTGCACCCCAAGGCCACGCCCTTTCCTTCATACCCTGTTGTAGAGAAATGCAAAGAAAGGTGCAGTAAGCTAAGACTGAAAAGTAATGAAGCTTTAAATATTAAATAAGCATGTTTTCTTAAAGAAGCATCTGAAAGTGATGAGTCGGTGTTTCTGATGTCAATAATTAGACAAAAATCAGAGTCTGTCTTTTAATTGGGGGTTTAAAGTATGTGCTGAAATTCAACCGAAAACACCAATCTCCACAATCTTAAAAGCATCATACTTTATGTCCAGCAAGCTGATGCAGTCATTCATAGGGGTATAATAAGGAGATGTCTTATTCTCAAGGAATGCAAAACGAAGAGCAGCTCAGTCGCAGCTAATGTTTATTGAACTCTTAGGATGTGTTTTCTTAAACCCTTCACTTGTGTGATTTCATTTCATCCTTTCAACACCATGTGACGACCTGAGATTCTGATGAGCACATGAACCAGTAGTGATTGGGTGCAACGTATATTGTATCCTAAGACATGAATAGTTTTCCCTCATGTCATTTATTTCATAATAAAAATCAGAATGGGAATTCCCACCCCCTTTAACTACAGTTTTCTTTAAAGAGGGCAAGCTTATGGAGTGTTCCATGAAAACCATGCCAGACCACACCTGAGGACTCTCACCTACCTGAGCAGGTAAAGCCATCTCCAGTGAACCCTTCAGAGCAGGCACATCGGTAGGAGCCCGGGGTATTTACACACTGAGCATTGATGCTACACTGGTGGGTTCCGTTCGAACATTCATCCAGATCTGCATGCCAAGAGAACAGAGTGATCAAGTTCAGAAACGAAAATAGAACCTTTAAACACATAGACAGATTTTCATTGGTCTTAATTTAAGTGTACAGTGGACAAGTGGGATTTGTTTTAGTTTACTTGTAAGGTCACAATTCTAATTCTCTAAGATCTCAGACCCACAATCCAAAATGTTCGTTCTACAAACAGGGGCTAAAATGATTAATAAAAGTTATTTGTGAGATATCTAATAAGTTAGAATTTTAATGGTTAAAAGGTAAACCGGTGCTAGATTTCCATGAATTCCACTGGGCACAGATGTGATCACTGGTTCCTTTATCCCTAAAAAAGGGTCAATTTCTAAATTCAGGGACTGAATTTCAGAGCAGGATAATTAGCAAAGAGCTTTCAAGCTCCTTTAACAGATGAGGAAAACAAGATCTGATTCTTGATCTCACAGAGTCTAGTCTAGTAGAAATGACACAAGCTAAACAAAGAAATATTGGTTATGTCAAATAGGTTGTATGTTCCATGAAGAAAAGGGAAGAAAACGGGCCTCTCATTTGGGCTGCAGGAACAAGGAAGGGTCCCCCTGGGGAAGGAGTTCTCAGTGAACTCCACACCGGAACGATGAGTCGGAGTTAGTGTGCTGCCCAGAAGCAGGGAACGGTATTTCTTCCCTAGGGAACAGCACATTTAGAGATGCTGAGGAGGAAAAGAGGTCGATGTGATAAAAGACACCGGAGGAGCCAGAATGACAGAACATAGGAGCTGGGACTGATGGAAGCTGAAGCTGGAGAGCTATGGGAGGACGCTGCAGGCTCGTGTAAACCATGGGAAGGAAGCTACATTTTATCCTCAATTTGAGGATTCGAATGATAATTTAAAGAGATCAGATTCATGGGTTAAAAGATCTGTCTGGCTGCTATGTGGAGAACAGATGAAAGGACCAGCAAGGCAATGAGCAGACACTTGAGGATGTTCTTTTTGCCTCAGAGAGAGGCAGAGACGGGGGGGGGGGGGGGGGGGTGCGGCGCGGGGAGGGAGGGAGAATGGCTGAGAGTAGAGCAGGGGGATGGACATGGAAAGAAGAGAATGAATTTGCACGATGTTTTGGAGTAGAAGTACTTGGACACAGTTAAATCTTTTGTAGTTTGCAGTAGTTGGCCAGAGCGATGGATGGACAAGGACAAAAAGGGGAAGGCTAGAAAAGAGAAAATATGGGGCCAGAAAATAGGAATGGGGGATATGGCTGAAAAAAAACCCCTGTGAGATTAATGATAGGAGTGACGGCTAGACCAGAACTGGGTAGCTAAGTGAACTGAATAATGCCATCAGGGAATGTTACTTAGCAAAGTTATTTGGAAAGTATGATCATTTCTATTCACAGTCAGCTCCTACACATTAGACAAGTATAAAACAACTGAATGGCCAAGAGAGTATACTCCAATTAACTGACAATATTGCTAACAGATCTTAAGGCTCTCCCCTTCAATGCTTACTGCTGGCTTACAAGGTTTTAGCGAGTAATCCTGGGGAGGTCAGTCGAGCTTGTTTTATTTTCTATTTTAAGTTGGCCTGGATAATTCTAATCAGCCGGAACAATGCTTTGTTGGTAAAGCATGCACAACAGTTAAGCGTAGGAAGCAGCAGTACGTGTAGCCGCGAAGGTGAAAGACAGACAGCCCCTCCACCCCCCCACCTCACAGCCAGGACAGACTTAGGAGACCCCAGCTCAGCAACTCAAAAGCCTGGAGAACGGCAACTGCCCTTCCTTCCAGTCTCCTCTGTCCCAGTCAGACCTCCTGGAATCCAGCAAAACCTTTTGCTTTCTCTGGAAGAGGAATTCTATCTTCTATTAAAAAGCTGGTACTGACCAGGTACAGACTCAGATTATCTGATAAAACCTTTCCATTTCCTTCACGTGTTTCACTGGGTTTTAAGTCTCACTGATTGCTGTATGAAAAGACTGGAAAAATACATTAGTCATTTTTCATCGTACATCTGTTTGGACTTCTGGCTACACATCAAATAATTTTTACTGAACAACAACACATTAAAAAGCAGATGCCAAGGCATACTGCTGTGATGTGATAATTTATGCCAAGGTTAAAGGAAACTCTTAGGCAGGAATTACCTTGCAACTAAAGATAGTCTTTGATTTTCAAGAGAATAAATGAAAGACAAGAGCATATTCCTATTCAAGTACGTGTGTTAAGGACTGTGCAAAGAGCCTCAAAGAATTTTGTGTCTTAGCAAAGGACGTTCACATCTGCGAACTCACCAATACATTTGATGCCATTTCCAACCCAGCCTTCTCTGCAACTGCACTTGAAGCTTCCCGGGACGTTGAGACAGGAGGCATGCATGTCGCAGTTGTGAGCACCAATTTCACACTCGTCCACATCTGAGAAGGCACAGTTAATATGATGAAAATTAAACACAAAGCTAATTAATTCTGCACAGGTAAAATTTTTTTTTTTTTTTTTTTAAAGATTTTATTTATTTATTTGACAGAGAGGGAGACAGCGAGAGAGGGAACACAAGCAGGGGGAGTGGGAGAGGGAGAAGCAGGCTTCCCGCCGAGCGGGGAACCCGATGCGGGGCTCGATCCCAGGACCCTGGGATCATGACCTGAGCCGAAGGCAGACGCTTAACGACTGAGCCACCCAGGCACCCTGCACAGGTAAAATTTTTAAGTAAACATGGAACTATCTAAGTTGGCACGGAAAAAAAAAACCCCACTAACATCATTTTTATTTTTAATTTTGTAGGCACTGACAAGATTTGGAAGTTCACGATCTGAGTCAAACAAGCCTTTCTCTACTAGAGGAAACCGCCAGTCACTTTCTGGTAGGACAGAGATACTCCCCCCAGGGAGATATGTGTGTCTGTCCCTCCCCACCTCTCTGCCTGGGCCCAGACAAAACTCCATGCAGAGGGCGTGATTATAAGATGTCAAAAGAAATCGCATTTCCGAAGTAAGACTCTCCTATTCTTTCCTATTAATATTTATTACATGTTTTTCATGAAGATTAAAACAAACCTGACTTTTAAAATAAGTAATAATTCTTGTTATTTTTAGAATCAATACAGTATAGTATAGAGTATTTGAAAACTATCATTTTGGTGTGTATTCATCTTTTATTTATTTGAGAATATGTAAAAATACTCACTGGAAATTTTATCTGGAAAATGAGCAGAAGCTTTTACCAGTACATATGGATACACACACACATACATACATACACACAGATATATACATACTACATATGCGTAAACACATATGTGTGTATGAACTATGTAGCTTTGGTTCTCCAGAGCTCCCTAGAATAGAAAGAATAATCTTTTCTATCCAGCTCAATGATTACATGTTGTAGATGCTGCAATCCTGGGCGCTCACACACATGCGTGTACACGCACAGAGCGACTGGCTTTGCTTCAACCTTCCTAGCGGTGAACATGCAGAGTACCCCCTTTTCCTCACTCGCCTGTCCCTGGAGGTGTTCAGGTTAAGCCCCAGGCTGCGGTCCAAGCCACCCACCACCAGCCTTGAGCAAAATGCTACACGACAGCTTTAAATTGAACAACGAGGAAGACGTGGTCCAAAGCACTCACCTTGGGACTTCCCCGCCCATTTTATGCAAAAGCTCAAAACTTATTTAACAGAGAAAGGAAACAAGAGACAAAGTGGATGGGGTGAGCAAAGAAAGAAAGTGAAGAAAGAAAAGAGAGGGTCAGCTGGGGCCAAGGCAAGAGAGGGCAAAAGCAAATAGAAAGAGAAGAGGGAAAAAGAGAGGGGAAGATGGGGGAAAGGAAGGCAAAGGGTCTAACTAGAAGTCTGCATGAATTCTGTCCAGTCAGAAGGATTGCAAAAACAAGCAACACGTGGGATGGCTCCAGGTCTCCTGTGGGGGCCGCGGGCCTCCTAAGAAAGTGAACAGTGCGAACAGCAGCAGCGGCGCCCGGCAGATGCACCAGCCCGGACCGCACGCCCCTGCCCCCACTCCGACGGCGGACCACAGCCCGCTCCGGCTGAGACACCGTGCCACCAGACAGGGGACACATCCTCCACACGTGCTCTGGGGCAGACGCTCATCGCACGGTCACCACCTGGTGTGGGTCACGGTCTCACAGGTGCAAAGGAACCCATGATGTTGAAGGTTGGCCTCTGAAATAGGAGAAGCCAAAGCACACAGGGTCCTAGTTTGGGACCTACCTGTGCATCCTGTGGTCCCCTTCTTCACGGAATAACCCAGCTGACAGTGGCAGATGAAGGAGCCCTTGGTGTTCTCACATTCCCCAAACATGCAGATGTTTGAATTTAAGTCACACTCATTCACATCTAGAAAATTTATTTTCAATATTTTGGTTAGTACTTGTTCATCCTAGGAATGTGAAAGCTCTCGTTTAAACTGAAGAGCCTACTATCAAAATACACAGACAAACGTTAAAACATAATCTATTTGCAAGACATAGTATTATTTTCTAGAATTATGTTCAAATAGTTCTTCCGTTTCAGCTTTCCCATCTTGTAATACAGCTGCCTGAATTTTTAAAGTAAGTGAAAAAGCCTCTTCCTCTCGTGCTTGTAGGTCTGTGCACTCGTGTGTGTGTGTGTGCGTGCAGATGTACACGTGGCATTGATCCTGTCTTCATGGTACCCACCAATGCACGTTTTCATGTCCATTGAAGCCATGAAGCCGTCGTAACACAGACACCGGTACTCCCCAGGAATGTTGGTACACTGGCCGCCATCACAGATGTCAGGATTATTTTCACATTCGTCAATATCTGATGACAGAAAGTTAGCATTAAATAAAGACAAGAACGACTCTGAGTAAGCTCAAATCCCGTGTTTCCGGTCCAGACCCCCTCCAAACACGGGGAGCGAGATTTGGGAGGTAAGACCGGGGAGCTGTCCGCGGTGTACCTGCGCACGACCTCCCGTCGGGCATCAGGGCGTAGCCCTCGCCGCAGCTGCATTCATAGCTGCCTTCTGAATTCGTGCACCGTGTGTCGCAGCCCCCATTCATGATCATACACTCGTCGATATCTGTGAAAACAACATTGCGACCCCGTGACTTATCAGACCTGCTTCCTTCAAAACAACAACAACAACAACAAAAAATAAGGAAGGGAGATTTTCTTCTCTTTAAACAGATAATGCTTAAATGGCTTTGGATTTCTCTCCCCGCTATTGGGTTGGTTTATCTTTATACGATTGGTGTCTCCTAGCTCTTTCTACTTCCTTTTAGATAAGCATTCTATTGGACATGTAGCCCCAGGAGCCTAAGATTACAGAACTCAGAAATGCAGTAGTGAGGGAGTTTAGGGTGTTTTCCATGATAAAACCAGAGACTCCTCTGCAAAACCACAAACGATGGCATCCTACAGCTCTGTCCCCATTCTGAGATTCGTGTTTAGGACAAAGGGCTTCCATTCCACTGGCTTCATTACAGTAAGTTCAGTGCCAGGAGCTGACCTAGCCTGATTTGAGAAATGCAAGCTGCAGACCCGTCTGGGGGACGCTCACCTGTACAGCCCTGCCGATCCGGCGTGGCCTGGTACCCGGGATTACAGGAGCACTGATAGGTTCCAATCATGTTCACACATTTCCCATTTCTACAGAGACTGTCACTCAGGGAGCATTCATTTATATCTATAAAAAGATACACAGCATTAATGTCTTTGCTGTAACCGTATCATTTAAAGTACCAAGAAATGTTGCACGTGACTACTGGTCCCCACGGTGGTTTGCGTACTTTTCGGGGAAGTAAGATGATCTCCTGGGGCATTCAAAGGAAATACTGCAATCTGTATTTCTATCTAAGACGGTACCGTCCAGTAGAACTCTGTACACTGATGGGACTGTCCCGTATCTCTGCTATCCAGTACATAGCTGCTATTGAGCATTTGAAGCATGAACAAAATGATTAAGGAATTGAAATTTAAAAACATTTTTTAATTTAATTTTTTAAAAAATAATCTCTTTGCCCAACATGGGGCTCAAACTCACAACCCCAAAATCAAGAGTCACATGGTCTACCAACGCAGCCAGCCAGGTGCCCCAGGAATTAAATTTCTAATGTTACCAAATTTTAATTAAATTTAAGTAGCCACATCTGGGTTGTGAACATGAGACCATGTACATGTAGCACATGCCAGAAATAAAATTCACTAATATTTAATATACGAATTTACCCTGGCATGCTCACCTGGTCTTTGTTAGATGGTCAAGAGTTGCCTCAATAATGTGGAGGATCCTGAGGGAAGAAGGCTGGTTCCCCAAGCCACAGGCCCTGATACCAGGGCCTGCACTGTTTGTGTGTTTCCATCTTACTGTGTTTAGTGTGCCTCGATAGGTGGATCTACATCACCTACTTTAAAATCAACTAACCCTTATAAGATAGGCAGGTGCCTTATAAAAAAACTTCTGCAAAGGTCTGTGGAATCAAGTAGTGCTATTACTGCAATTATAAGAGAACAGCAAGAAAACAGTAGCATACAAGCTATTCGTGAGACACAGTGGAAGGTAGAAACAATGACAATATCATTGGGTAAAATTAGACCTTCATCCCAGATTCTCAAAATTACCAAGAAGACTACGTGACATGTGGATTTATATCTATGATCATGAAATGCATATTTCATTAAAAGTGCAAAAATATGCATCTTATATTATATAATACACCTGTAAGGGGTACTTTTTTTTAGCTATAGGATCCATGAAAACTAACAAAATAAATTCGAGTTAGAAACAGGTCTCTGATTCACTGAATCACAAAGATGAACAAATATTCTGCAATCATCTTTATGAAAAAGTTTTAGTACCACTATTAAAATGAAATAAAAATATTTAGGGGTGCCTGGGTGGCTCAGTTGGCTAAGCGCCTGCCTTTGGCCCAGGTTATGATCCCAGGGTCCTGGGATCGAGCCCCATGTCGGGCTCCCTGTTTAGCGAGGAGTCTGCTTCTGCTTCTGCCTTTGCCCCTCCCCGCTGCTCATGCCTTCTCTCTGGCTCTCTCTCTCTCAAATAAATAAATAAAATCTTAAAAAAAGAAAAAAACTTTAAAATTTTTTCAATTTACCTTTTAAAAAATGTCTGTTTAGTGTATGATTTAAGATTCACCTAATATATTAGCAGAACAATATAAATAGGGTTTATAAATAAATACATGTCTAGTGGAAAGGTGTGCTCAAATTCTGTTTTGAAATGGGGGTGTGCCATCTGCTCTGTTTTAAACCGTTTTTACTTGCTGACAGTTGCAGGAAAGATTTTCTGTGAAGAAAATGTTTCCTGAGCACATCAAGGTTTTAAAACCAACACACCAGAGCTCAGGAGTCCCAGAGGCCTCCGTATACATATGAAAAGCTGTTGGATGGAATGCTCCAAGACCAGCAAGACCAGCTGGTGTTCTCACTGCACCCCTGCCACCCGCCGCCCCTCAGCTCTGTCAGCGAAGAGACCAGGATCTTTCTGTGACAGGAGGGTGAGGAGGGAGCTCACGTGCTCCCACACACAGGAGCAGACCCCGTGATGACAGACATGGGGGTGCTGAATGAATGTCAGGGAGACACACAGGGGAATGCACAGGTGAGCCCTCAGGGAACAGCCCTTCCAACATCAGCAGCTTCCCCAGCCCGTCGTCTGTGGAGGAGGGACCTACGTGGCCTGACACAGGGTCCCACCACAGGCGTGCTTGTCATCAAACAGTGGGTCACCAGGACAATGCAGGCTCCTTTGAGTGTGCCACTGAGACATTCTCTAAGGACACAGCCCGAATCCAAATAAAGGGGCTCTGAATTTCCAACTTTGAACCAGCTAGATTGCACGTGCCCAAAACAACAAATTTGTTAGAATTGACCGCTGATCTTTAGGATCTCCACCAGGTGAGCTGGGTGGGTTTACGTGCTGAGGAGACAAAAACTCACCCACACAGTCCTCACGTGACGGTGACAGCTCGTGTCCCAATGGACAGTCACACTGAAAGCTGCCCTCAGTGTTCACACAGGTTCCACCCCTACAAAGGAGAGGGTTACGTTCACATTCGTCAATGTCTGAAAGGTAAAAACGTGAGATCCATTAAAGAACTCTGAGGGGAAAACATTCACGTACACAGCATGGGGGGAGAGATGATCATCTGAGGTAAGTGGGACTCAAACGTAAGAGACAGGTTTCAGAGGAGGTTTGGATAATGTTCTCACTTTTTCTACTACCAGTAAATAAATGGTAAGCTTTTTTCTTAAAGACAGTGAGTTGTCAGGGAATTGACTTGCATGAAACAAGCAGACTCACAAGAGATAAAAATAAACAATATTTGTTTCACATCACCCTAAATTCCAGGCACCATATATTGCTATCCATACCACTAATCAAAGTAAAGGAAAAATCACAGACTGATCACCTTTTATGTCCCGTGTGGTGAGTCCTGTAAGTCACTAAATATGGACTAAAAGGTAGGCAGTACCAAGGGATTGTAATAACACACAAAAAAAGAAATAACATGGGATTTGAGTGGCTGAATATAAATTTGGGGTCACCCCCCAAGGTCATGCATGTTAAGTGAATCCCTTGTGGGTATTAGTCTGTGCTCATTTTAGATTCTATGAACAAACAGAACCCAGTCTCAGTATCTCACTGCCACCGAGGCACCAAGAGGCTGGGGCTCCCCGAGAGTTATCTCGGAGCAGATTTCCTGTCTGACACTGAAATCTGCTCTCTCGCTCACCACAGCGCCTGGCCAAGCGTGCTGCTAACGGCTTGGACACAGGCCAAGGTCGAGCTCCCTGGCTTGGAGACTGGACGGGAAGAGCTGAAGCACACTTACCCATGCAGTTCTTCATCATCATGAACCCACTCTCGTAGCCTTCGAAGCACTCACACTCGAAGCTGCCTGGCGTGTTGACGCAGACGCCGCTTCCACAGAGGTCAGGAGAAATCCTGCACTCATCAATGTCTGAGTCACGGGGTTGAAAAGAAACGAGAAAAATCGCATGAGAGGAGCAGGTACTGCAGAGCAGTGAGGCAGGTGCGGCCTTCCCGGGGAAGGTGCAGCCCCCGGGGGGCGCCGGCGAAGTCAGCGGCTAGCAGTAAGGAGCTCCGCGTGCCCGAGGTCAGCTCCAGGCGAACGGGGCCCTGGGCACATTCCTTTCCCCAACTGCCAAAACTGTCACGGCCAACGGGCAGGTGTGCGTTGGCCTTTTAGAATTCTGGAATTGTGGATTTCTCTTTGTGGCTTAGAAGTGGTAACAGAGGGATGAACAGAGCAACTGCGGTATGAGCCAGACAAGGCAGGTGGCAGATGAGGACGCAGTGGACACATGGAATGAAGTCCTGGGCATGCAGCGGGGTGGCTGGTGACCAGCACACCCAGCCAGCCTCAGAGGCAGACGTGGCCCCCCAACTTCCAGCTAGACCGTGTACATACATGGCGGAGCTGTGAAACATGCTCCGGGGTCTGTTTTTCTGTCACATTCAGATGTGGAGGGGCTACTGATTGAGTTCTCAAAATAAAAATAAAGAAAAATGATGTGTTCGTCGCTCTACATACTATGGAAAATAAGAATCTTCAACGGCAGCTTTTATGTTATCAAAAACAAGATTCTCTGAGAAATATCCCATGCTCGTAACTGAGATTTTTTCATAGAGAAGTCATGTCTATAAATATAATTGAGAAAACATGATGTATTTAAAAAACATTTTTTTTTTGTCAGGAAAGTTTTTGTAGGAAAAAATGCCTTTGCTGGCATCTCTTCATTTTGGTGAATTTTAATTCTGAAGTCCTTCTATCACAGGATTTATCAGGGGGTAACTTGTACATGCTCTCTTGGGTGTCTCAGTCTCAGAACGTCAAATGCTTTTCTCCCAGCATTTGGTCTTTATTTATTTCCCAAATTACAGGCAATACTGAAGATATGCTTTTAAACAAAATTCTTAACACCATTCACTGATTCAATTAGGCAGCTAACACTATGCATATTGATTCTCTTGCTTGTTGTCGATCAGTATCCAGAAACTGGCAGTTAGAGATGTCTGAAGAACAGAGAATGAACTCACTGGCAGAGCACAGACACGTTCTGGCTGACGTGATGTGCTGGTTGCTGCAGTGTGGAGTGTGGACTCTGGAAGCAGACACCTAGGTACCAATCCTAGTTCTATCATCTACTGGGTGAAGAGGCTTGGGAAAATCATTTCATTTCTGTGTGCCTCAATTTCCACATCTGTAAAATGGGGAGTATACTACAACCCACCTGCTAGGATTAAGTGAACCAGTATTTGTCAAGTGCTGAGAACAGTGCCTGTCTCATACAAAGTGCTGTATCCATGGAAACGGTTTTCTGCTAAAAACTGGTATTTTGGGAGGAGGTGGCTTTGAACTGGTCCTTTGAACAGAAATTCTAACTTTAGGGGGCCCCTGGGTGGCACAGTTGGCTGAATGACCAACTCTTGGTTACAGCTCAGGTCATGATCTCAGGGACTTGAGATCAAGCCCCTCACTGGACTCTAAGCTCAATGAAAAGTCTGCTAAAGTTTCTCTGTCCCTCTGCTCCTCCCCAGGCTCACGCGCACACTCTCTCTCTCTCTAAAATAAATAAATACATCTTTAAAAAAAAGAAATTCTAACTTTAAAGATGTGGAATGAATAGGACAAGAGATAAAGTGCACAGGTGAAGAAAAGTAATGCATTTCAGAGAACAGTCCATTGCAGAGTGCCTGGATGGCAGAGGTTGATAGCGCAAGGACAGGTAGGATGGGTGTGATTAGTGAGGGTGCCAAAAGAACACGGGCTTTAAATGTTGTGAAGAATGACGGCCAACAGTGTCCTGCTGTCCTTTCACGTTATACACCGCAACACTGCAGTGTGACCAACAAATGTCTCTCTTACACAGTCAAAGGCGATGAGTTTCAGAGTCATTAAGTAACTTGGCTAATTTCATACCAAAAACTGGAAGAACCCTGTCTTCACCCAGGTTTAAAACTGTGAGTCACTGAAAGTTGCTTTGTGGGCAGTAACACATGGTGGTTGGTGAACATGAAGCATCAATGGCATGGAAGACCCTGGAAGAATCTGCCATGCAGTGAATACTGCCACGTGTTGCCCAGTTCCCCCTTTAGGAAGGAAGGACTTACTCACCTTTCCCCTGCTGCTTCTGGGGGGCTTTGGGGCACAAAGCCCTGAGATGTAAACTATCTTCCAGAAATGCCTCAGCTAAGAGGAACATTCCTCATACTCACACCCCTTCTCTGGGCAGATGTATCCAAAGACTGACCATACAGGTCCACAGACACCTAGTCTTGTTGCCCTAAGACAGTTCTGACGGGCCATCCTAGATCCAGAGCTCCCGGTGGGGTGGGCTGAGGGCCACACTGGGACTGATGGCCGCCCAGCCCACTTCTGCTTTCTTCCGTTCCCTCCCCGAGGTGTCGATCCCAAGAGCAATCCCTAGTAAACCTTCTGCAGGCTAATCTCTGCTCAGAGTCTATTTCCTGAGGAGCCGAGCCAGCACCTACAATAGTCTTGAAGAAAGAACAAAGAGTATAGTACTTGGAACAACCACTGCGATGGAAAATATACATAACTTCTTCCTTGTCCCAGACAGGGAGAGATCAAAACTAGATCTGAGGCCTCGATCCTGAGTGAAATGATGCTATTGCTATAGACAAGGAGGTCGCTAGGCAGAGGAAGGGTGGGGATGGGACAAAGGGAGGCTAAAGTGAAGAGGCGCTGTGGGATGGCACGTGCAAGTGTGGCACTGAGGCAGAGGGGAGGACAGAGCCTGCCTGTGCAGGCAGGGGGCCACAGGCAGCTGTGAGAGGCGGAGGACTCTGGAAAATGCCAAGGGCAGGAAGAATCTGTGAAGATGAACAAAGACACATCACTGGCACAGATGGACGACCGAGACAGGGAAGGACCACAGAGACCAAGAGAGAAGAAAATCGAGGAGGGGCTGCAGCCAGCAGAGAGGTCAAGGAGAGTATGCACCAAGAGAAAGGTATTTTTTCAACCTGACAAAGGTGTTCTGTGAGAGAATGTATATGTGCCTCAACGAGGGAGGGCAGAAGTCAAAATTACATAGATGTAGAAAGTAAACGGCTCTTCAGGAGAGAGAGGTGAGAGATAATAGCAGGGCAACGGGGTGGCAGCATGAGGGACAAGATGGCGGAGGAAATGGCATGAACTTGTTTTCAGGTCCTGGGAAAGCAACAGGAAAGGGAGGGAAGTGCTGCAGAAAGAGGAGGGAGCCTGCTGACAAGGGCTGGAGCAGGTGCAGCAAGGGGGAGGGCATGCGGAGGAGCGGAAAACCGTGGAACATGAAATCTCACTGCCTGAGAGAGGGGCGGGTGTGGGCAGGGATCTGGCCGTGAGAGTGGATGTCAAGAAAGAAGAGTGGCAGTGAGCAGGGGCCTGAGAGGGCGTGCGGGTCAGAGGAGGTCTACAGGTGGAGTGGAGAGTCAGTCAGGGATGTAAGAGGTGAATGGTGTTGCTGAGCAGCCGTGAGTCCAGCTGAAGGCGAAGGAATGAGGTGCAGGTGGCTCCTTCCTCATCAGAAGCCTGAGAGCCAAGCAGGAAAGCCAAATGGGGGGTGAGGATCTGGGGCAGCAAGGGAGACGGAAAGTTCAGAAACGCTCCAGGGATGGTCGAGGTGGGCGGCGACCTGGGGACTCCAGTACCTTCCACAATAGAGAGTGAGGAAGGAGTCAGAAGCACATTTCAACAGTCTTGCACAAAACAAAACAAAAACAGAATGTGATCAAATATGATCAGGCTGGTTTATAGATCAGTGCCACACACTAGATTTTGGGTGTATTTTGGTCTGTTAAAAGAAAGTCCTTCCTAAAATTTTAAAGAAAGAAAAACTTATATATGTACAAAAATAAGGGTTGATATGATGAAGATCTGTAGCTCTGAAACAAATAATGCAATATATGTTAAGAAAGAAAAAAAGTAGAAGAAGAATGTAGCAGGAGGGGAAGAATGAAGGGGGGGGAATTGGAGGGGGAGAAGAACCATGAGAGACGATGGACTCTGAAAAACAAACTGAAGGTTCTAGAGGGGAGGGGGGTGGGAGGATGGGTTAGCCTGGTGATGGGTATTGAGGAGGGCACGTTCTGCATGGAGCACTGGGTGTTATGCACAAACAATGAATCATGGAACACTATATCTAAAACTAATGATGTAATGTATGGGGATTAACATAACAATAAAAAAAATTAAAAAAAAAAAAAGAAGCACATTTCAGTGGCGATCAGCAGGGGTGAGGGCAGAGGGAAGGAAAAAGTCCAAGGAGGGGATGAATAAAGAGAGTTGTGAAAATAAGATCTTGGAGATACAGTTCAAGAGTCTGGAATAATTTATTTAATGTCATAGAAAACTCTGGACTTCCTATCTTGTCAAACTAAAGGGAACAGGTATGGACAGGGATATATGGATGGTGACTGGAGCATAATTACTGAGAAAACTCTTCACAGATGAGGAAAATAAGTTACAACTGCTCTACTACAAACTTTCACATTCTTAAGAGATATTACGTATCATTTAGACAATTAGTGCTTGCTCTAGGGTATTGATCCTCCCGGAAATCCTATTTTTCTGTTGTTCCTCAGGTAAAACAGCATTTTCATGCTGTTGTGCTCCTCTCACAAGAGCTGGTTTGGAGAAGCGATTTAAGAGCAGGGAATAAAACCCAAGAAGCCAAACGTGGGCTTTTTTCGAAGGCAGTACTTTCCAACAGAGCAAAAGAAGAGAGCCAGGGTCCGCCAAATCCAGCAAAAGAGCGGTCTTACCCGTGCAGTTTCTTTCCTCCATGTCCAGAGCAAAGCCGCTGTTGCAACGGCACTTGAAGCTGCCAATTGTATTTCTGCACTTGCCGTAAGTGCACATCCCAGGAAAAGCTTTGCATTCATTGATATCTGAAAGCAGAACAAAGCAGGAATGGAGAGCCAGTTGATTGAAAAGTGTGGGTTCCTCGGTGAAAGCTGAAAAGCTATCACGATGGAAAATAATGTTCCCAAGTCCAAACGGGGGCCCTCAACATCGTCAGTGATCACATGGATGCCACAGAGAAAGTTTCAACCCTTTTTAGTGAAGGGTTCCGATCTCCTTCTTTCTGACCATTCATTTGGTAAGGTTTAGGGGGGACGGAGCTTTCTGCTGCATCAGGGCTGCATCTGGTCAGGCTGCGCTAAGGGAAGCAGAGATACAGTGTGGACGGATGTATGAAAAGTGAGATTAGTGGCGTGTTTTACATCTTTACTTCAGTACCAGCCAATACAGGTGATTCATATTCCTGGGCCAAAAGCTCGGCCACAATTCACGTTTAACAAAGAAAATAAAGTGGCAAATTACATGCGTAAAGCAAACCAAATCTGAGAGAAAGTGGGAGGTGAGCTTTGGTGCAGAGAGGTCAACGCGACCCTGAAAGTTACCTTTGTAAAATGGCCGCCCTGTAAGAACGTCCCCTCTGTTAGCAAAGCCCGGCCCCCGGGGGCACAGGGTCTCATACTCCTTGGTGCCAGGTTTGGGGCATTCCTCACACTCCGTGCCCCAGGCTGCCCCAACCGCACAGCAGCAGGCATCCATGCGAAACTTTCCAGGAACAGGATGGACACATTCATCTTCATCCCACTTCAAATAACACTGCTCCATGCGGATGTCTACACGGCAAGTGAAATCACAGTTTGAGATGAAGGTGTCACGTTCACTGACCATTCATATACTGAGTTTCAGCTCAGCACCTGGCATGATGCCGAGCTCTGGAAATACGATAATGGGTGAAAAACAGAGTCCCTGACCTCCTGGAATGGACTCCATACAGTCACTTGAAGAGAACAAAGGTGGGTTCCTCAGTATTACTTTATTTTCACAAGACACCTTCAGGAAGGAAAGATTCCCTTGTGACCAGACTCCTTCCTATCATCATCCATGATCCCTTTTGTGTATTGCTCACTTCAGAAAGAATAAGATTACTTTAGTGACAGATTCTTGTTGTTCACTGAATTGCTTAAAGTGGCTTGCAACCAGTTCTGTCCTGTCCCAGTCAGAAGCAGTAAATGATCAACTGTAATCTATCTGCCAGCTTGGGACAACTACTAAAACAGCTTTACAAAGGAAAAAAAAATGTTTTTACAGTTAAAGTTATTTTTTTGCTGTCAAATTTACCTTTGGTATGGTTTTTGTCCTGCATTATGTAAATTTGCCCTAGTCAGGGGCCAAATTATTTGCTTAAATGTCACATTTTCCCTTCAATCTTGAAATATACCAGGATCTTAGAAGACTGACAAGAGTCACAAGATAGGATAAATTAGCATGGTCGGTAAATGACACATTTATCTGTTAGTCAACAGAGCTGTTGGTCCAACTACAGCCAAACACTTGGCTGTATGGATAATGAGATAAAAAAGGTTTTCTTTAATCAAATGTTTTATTTGATGAAAGCCTTCCAAGACATTAAATCTTTTCCTAAACCTGAAACTGCTGAACAGAGTATGACATCCCTAATGGAAATATAAACATAAACAAATAAATGTGTTTACTATTTTAGTTACTGTCAATACTGATTCTTTCAAGTGCTCAAGCAAAGGTAGCATCAACTTGAGCAACCTCCTCAGCTTACAGTCACGTCCATTTCCAAGGATGGTAATTAAAAAGTCCTTTTTTTAAGGAAAGAAATCACTGTGGTAAATTTACATTTTGACTTGGTAGACTGAATACAGGTATTCACAGTAGGTATTCCGCCTTATGTATCCGCACCATCACCAGCCCCAAAGCCATGCTCTCTACCAGTGTGAGGTACAACAGTAATCTCCGGAGCCTCATGACCTCAAGGCACCCAGTGGCCACTCCCAGTCACCCCATCCAACACTGTCACTAAGGATCTTAACAAGATATACAAGTTTTATTTAGGTACCCTGAGAACTGTGGACTAAGTCAAACTTTTTCTGAGGTCACTGATGTAATTTGCTCAAGAAGTGAGATTAGCTAAAAACAAAACAAAACAAAACACCCCCAAAATCATTTGAACTTAATATGTAAAGAGTTATGAGAGCCTGGCAGAGTAATCCTGTGTCTTTGCTACACAGATCCGTATCAATATTTGCCTCAGTAATCAAAACACTGTACACTGACCACATACGGCCCGGGAATGTTTTTACTGACTTGGGCAGAAATTAAAATATGTATTTGGAAACCTCTGGATAGTTCATGAGCTCTAGAGTTTGCTGCGGTCCTCACTATGCCTTACTACCACTTCCCTCATTTATGTTACCTGCCTGGCCCCTGAGAGTATTTGAATTTGGACCCCTGATCTAGATCAGTTCCTATCAGAGCAGTTTATCTCTACTTCTCTTCTCAGGATATTTTACATGTCTAAATGTCAGTCTCTTCTTAAACCTCCTCACATCCCCAGCCGCAATTCATTTTTGTACCATAATTCGAGTAGTGACAAAAACATTTAACCAAAGTACCTGGATGAAAACTCTAATACATCCTTTTGGAACATTATAAAAGGTGTGATTTCGAGTGATATTATTGGGAATTTATCTTGTTGAGTAATAATTTACAATCACATATATCTTCACATATAACATCTTTTTGTTACTGAAGGCTATTTGATATTATTAGTCATTTGACCATACTGACGATAGTATTTGGCATCTTCAAAAGATACTTTACTTTTTTCTAAACTTTTTAGATAATTTAACAATAAAAATCTGAAAAGAATTTTTATTATTGGACTTTTGGATATTATAATTTCTTCTCTTTCCTGTGTTTTTTTTTAATTTAAATTCAATTAGCCAACATATAGTACATCATTAGTTTTTGATGTAGTGTTCAATGATTCATTAGTTGCGTATAATACCCAGTGCTCGTCACAGCACATGTCCTCCTTAATGTCCACCTCCCAGATATTATAATTTCTAATCAATTCCACATGACTTCATAGCCATACTTTGTATCCTAATTTAAATATACTATTAAAAATTAGCTTAAAATGAAATTCATGTTAATTATAATGACTCTGTACAGTGTTGCAAATATCTTGTACTATTAATTTTAAAATTCACTGATACATGTGGGGTACCTGGGTGGTTCAGTCAGTTAAGTGTCCGCCTTCGGCTCAGGTTGTGATCCTAGGGTCCTGGGATCGAGCCCCATGTAGGGCTCCCTGCTCACCTGGGAGCCTGCTTCTCCCTCTCCCTCTGCCCCTCCCCCCTGCTCGTGTTTGCTCTCTCTAATAAATGAGTAAAAGATTTTTAAAAAAATAAAGTAAAAATCACCAATTCATTTAAATACCTTAAAGATCTTTGAATATAACACTGTCATTACTCATGCTTTGTCTACAAGCTTAAATTTCAAATACAAACCTATATACAGTTATTTTACAAACTAAAACTTACTGTTCCAATGCATATTGGAAAAAAAAAAACCCTTAAGTAAATAAAACATTATTTAGATACAATATAGAATTAAGGAAAGTTTCTTTTTCAATCATTAAACTCAGATTCAGTTAAGCATGACCCTGATAATGATAAAGTCAACTAGGCATTTCTGCTTTTATTTTTATGTGTTTATTTTAAGTAATCTCTACACCCAACATGGGGCTCAAACTCATGACTTTGAGATCAAGTCACATGCTCCAAGAGCTGAGACAGCCAGGCTACCTCTCAAGTAGGCATTTCTATACTAAAGATGTTGAAAAAAAGAGCTTCCTCATTTTAGATCTTTACAAAATGAAGCATTAAGAAAATTTAAACTCTAAGGTGATAAAGGAATGTCTAGGATCAAGCAATGTTTTCAAAGAGAGACAACAACCTTGCCTATGACCTCCCCCACTGTCTTATTTAAGAGTGCAGCTGCAATGAACTGATAAATGTTGACTCCAAACACTAGTTTCCAATTTTTCTTTTATGTTCAAAATATACATAGTTCTCTTATTCCATTGACCAATGTGAAAGACTGAAACTACCTAAAATATCTGATTAAAGAAACTAACTTTTTGAGAGAGTTTTTGAGCAGGACCAACTTCCTATATTATACAGAATCCATGTCATTTAAACACATTCACTTTAAAAATATACTCTAGTGATTCCCCCCAACCAAATATTTCATTTAAAGCCAGTTTTCCAGCTATAGACCCAGTGATTTTGAAGTGGTCAATGCCCAAGAAATAAGAAAAATTCATCCCTGGTTTCATGCATAACAATACATAAAGACATGAATCTTACCCAAACACACACGGCCAGTTCCATCCAACGTAAGGCCTTCGGGGCACTCACAATGAAAAGATCCTTTGCTATTGACACAGCGTCCATTTGGACAAACGCCAGGAAATACCTCACACTCGTTAACGTCTGCAGGGAAATAAAGTGAGCAGAGGGATAAAGATGTTAGAAATAGAAAAAGCAGGTGTAGTCTTCCCATATAGCATATTCAATCTGTAATACAATGTGGATTATTACTTGAGTCGAACAGAAATATTCCACAACGCAACCACCGGGTTTCCTAGGTACCAGCTGTGAAAATGACCATGGCCTTGCCCATCCATAAAACAGCCCAGACATGCTCCTCCCCCAGCTGCTTTGTGCCTTTATGCCTAATGATGGCCCCATGAAAAAAAAATTTTTTTAAAGATTTTATTTATTTGACAGAGACACAGTGAGAGAGGGAACACAAGCAGGGGGAGTGGGAGAGGGAGAAGCAGGCTTCCTATGCAGCAGGAAGCCTGATGCGGGGCTCGATTCCAGGACCCCCCCCCGATGCGGGGCTCGATCCCAGGGATCATGACCTGAGCCGAAGGCAGATGCTTAACGACTGAGCCACCCAGGCACCCCGTCCCGATGCAAAATTACCCAACAGCATAAAAAAGGAGAAATGGGGAACTCTAAGCTGTTTTCCGAGAATATTATTCTAAAGCATTTGTTGATTACATTGAGTATTTTTATTGCAATTTCAAGGCTTTTAAAAATGATAAATATCTCCAAAGTGAATGTTCATTTTACCTACTGCTCTAAAGACTTACAGTATCATCCAAGTATACACTCACCTTCACAAGAAACACCTTTAATCCTGGCAAACCCTCTTGGGCAAGCTGTATCTATGAGAACAAGAGGACACATTTTTACTTCATTGTAAGAGAAAATGTAACTGTTTTAAGTTCAAGAAACAGTACGGTGGAATCTAAGTTGAACTGAATAGAAACCACAAGCTGGGGTCTTAGAGCCAAGGACTCCAGGTGCTCTCCATTCAATTCAGGATGGTACATGACACACTGTGTTAACTCCCATCAGGGTTGACCCATATGGAGATTCTCAGTTTTCCTACCATTCACTTTTGTTTTCACGATGTCAGCTGAATTACAAGTAAGCTTTACTTCCTTACATATAGGTTTAAAAGAAAGAGACATCACATTCTATTTGGACATGCGCAAACAAGGACACTGGAGGATACTGACAGTCACCCAGCAGCTAAATTCCAGAAATTCCCTTTCTCGTCTAAAATGCTCAGAAGGTCTGCTTATAGTAAAAGGATAAACCAAATACATATTTCAACAAGTGAATAAATTTCACCAGAGAAGACATTTTAGGGAGGGTAACGATCTTACAGTCTTTGTCACTCCAGAAATACATAGGGAAACAGGTGCCCGCCTAGCTGAAGCAACAGCTTTCCAGTGAGAAGCCCAGAAGGAGCTCCTGGGCAGGCTCCTACCTAGTTCACACCGTTCGCAGGGGCTCCCCCAGGCAGCTCCGAGCGTGGCGCAGCATTCCGATTTCAGCGTTGCTCCATTAATGTTCACCTCACAGCGGTTGTCCTGGATGTTGAGCCAACACGTCCCTTTCAGGCTGTCTGAAGAGGAATAGGGAGGGATGGGGAGCTCTCATCTCTGAAGAGAATGTAATTCACTCTTGTACAACAAAGGCAATTCTTACAGTATTTAACAAAAGCATTATTTTAACAATGTTTTAACGTATATTCTTTAAGCATATTTATGTGTACATGTATTTACACAAATACAGTATATTACATACATGTAAATCAAATAATCATACTATGTACATCTCACAGGACATGATAACTAATACAATTTTATCTACTGATAGTCCATGCCACTGTTGTCCCAGATTTTATGCTGGTATTTACAAACTCAGGGCATTACCATGATAAGATCATTACTTGTGTGAAAAATGCAGATAAGATTGATCTTTTATGATAAATGCTTTGATACTTAAGATTTTACCAAGTAAAATTCCTTAAATCATTTCCTTTTCTTGTAGTCCCCCACCAAATACACCACACATAATTTATGTCCTATTACAGAGAAACCAGCATTTTCTAACTGAAGATAATTATTTGATGAATAATTTACCAAAAAATCAACAAGATGAAGAAAAGAAACATCACCTATAAAACCACCACTAAGACACACCAGGGCTAGCGAGTGATGGATTTTCTTTCGGGTGTTTGCCTTTACATGATGTATGTGCGAGTTTGTCTCTAGTTCAGAAAGGAATACATGTTTATGGTAAACTGTGTGAAGAAATGGGAGCGATAATATAAAAAGGACGTGCATCTAATTAAAGAACATTTTGATTCCTATAGAAAAAAAGAATATTTTCTTAATAATGCTAAGACATTATTTGCCTTTTTCCACTCTCATTTTTTCACAAGTGTACATATGATAGAGTTTTCTAGAAGCTACACAACATGGAATAAAATTGTCATTCTGTTAAAAAAGAAAAAAAAAAAAGGATGTGTATCCAACCACCTAGCGCTAACTACTTGTACATTTTGGTCTGTCTCCGTATCACGTGTAAGTTAGGATCCCCCTTCTGTGACCGCGGCATAGCGGGCTTTGGAATGGTCACAAGGCATGCAGTCCAAGTGGACAGGGCCAGTGCAAGTCGGGTAAAAGAAATCATTCCCGAAGTCCTCCTTGCGGTACTGTGGCTCCCAGTTCAGGGTGCATAACATTACCAAGGCTCCTGTCAAAACTCAGGTTCACAAGTACGCAGGTGTACGGCCCGGGAGCCTACATCTGACAAACTCCTCAGGTGAATGCTTTGCAGGTGGTGTGTACAACAGCTTGACCAAAAACTTAACAGCATATTGCGGCTCACAGCCTTGGAGCACAATAAAGAGAAAGTATCTTCCTATAGTTTTTACCTTAAAATTCACTTAATAATATGGCTAAAGTTTCACTGCCAGTTTTGGCAGTAAACACAAAGCATAAGGGGAAACAGAGAAAGAGAATTACAGTGAAATCGTCAGCACCGGGAAGGAAGAAGCTGTGGTTTCTGATTCCCTCCTGGACATGAGCAGGTAGGAGGAAGTGCCCTGCAGCCGAGTCCTCGGGGACAGAGCCCAGAACAAGACAACAGCGTCCCTGACTGGACACACACACACACACACACACAAAAACGATGGGGCAAAGCCGTGGAGAAGAGCTGGATGCTCACTTTGCTTTCTTCTGCTTTGAGATTCAGTTTGGGTGAAAACAGGTGCAAATGAAAAAGACTTTCTCATCAGACCATTTTTATCAGGTCTCAAATTACAGGCTTTTTATAGGCTTTTCACATGTTTGTTTACTTACTTGTTAAAACAGCCTCTAAAGCATGGATAATTTGCAGATGAGAAAATGAAGGCCCACAGAGGTCAACTAGTCTACCCAAGGTCACCCAGCTAGTCCAGTGTCCCCATCACACATCAAAGCTGCATATTCTGATTTCAGAGCCTCCACTTTGTAACCTCATGCTTCTTCTGGCTGGTATGGTACCAACACTTAAAAGTTACAAAACGCACTGATACACATGCACATATACACATATTAATCTCTCTCGCTCTGATTGTTTTTCTGTGTGTGTACAGACACACACACACCAGATGTAGTTATATAGCTGTGTGGTCAGGGGCTGGTTAAGAACTCTGAAAAAAATAAAGCAGGCTAAGCAGTCTTGATTGGAAAAAGACTGTTCTTATCTAGGGTAGTCAGAGAAATTCTCACTTACAGTGTGACCTCTGAGTGAAGGCTGTAGGGTGGCAGATATTGAGAAAACAAAGATAAGACAGAGGCTACAGTAATAATCAAGAAGAGAAATATTGGGGGCTTGGATTGGGGGGCAGTGGTGGTGAGAAGCGACTGGAATATGCATAAATGTCAAGTACAATCAACAGGAATTGCTCATGGATTCAATGTGGTGTTTGAAAGAAAGACATCAAAGATAACTCCAAGGATTTTGGGGCTGCTGATCGGAAAAACTGAATTTCCATTTGCCAAGACAGAAACAATTCTGGGAGACACAGGTTCAAGCCAAAAGATAGCAATTGTGTTTTGGCCATGCTAAATTTGAAGTATCCATTGGACATCCAAATGGAGATAGTGTGCAGACAGTTGGAAATACAAGTCTGGAATCAGTGGGGAGGTTTAGGAATGACAGATACATTTGAGGGTCAATGTAGAGGCCATCTAAGCGTGAGTGTAGACAGAGAAGCCAAGAGGTTCAGGGCTGACCAGGGAGACACCTCAAGCTGGAGGGCAGGAGGATATGGAAGACATAACAACGGAAACTGAGAAAAGGGGCCAGAAAAGTGAAAAGATAAGACCAGAAATGGAAAACTTCTTGAGAAGGGGTGAGCGAAAAGCACTGCTAACAGTGAAGGTAAGAAAGAAGGAAGGACCACTGTATTGACACCATGGAGGCTACTGTCCTTGTCATGTCCATGGAATCTGAGGACAGCATGCAGACCCAAGACAAAGATGTGGGAAATTGGTTTGGATTACAGGGAGCCATCGGATGTTGAGCAATGTTATGCAGGAAAGATTAATCAAAGGTATTGTTCTATTATATTTAATAATTTTCAACCAAGATACAATAGTCTTTGTGAGCCATTTATAGAACAGTTTAAGATTAATTTATATTTAGGGAGTTTACACAATATATTCTAAATCTCTAAACATTCTAAGTGTCTATCTAGTTCCTATATGCTCTAACTAATTTTAATCACACTGGGGAATTTTTATTCAGTTCTTAATATAGACACTTGGCTCTTAGGAAAGAGCAGTTTGCAGGCTGATCACCAATTAGAGCCACTGTCAGTCCTATTAAAAAATTTTGTAGTTTTTCCTGTGTATGTTTCACGATCTATTTCTTCTTTAAAGTTAGAATTCTGTTTCCAGTGAAAAAAAGATAAAATGATGTCTAAAATTTTTTTTTAAAGATTTTATTTATTTGACAGAGAGAGAGACAGTGAGAGAGGGAACACAAGCAGGGGGAGTGGGAGAGGGAGAAGCAGGCTTCCCGCTGAGCAGACAGCCTAATGCGGGGCTCGATCCTAGGACCCTGGGATCATGACCTGAGCTGAAGGCAGACGCTTAATGACTGAGCCACCCAGGTGCCCCAGAATGTCTAAAATTTTAAAATATTAAGTAAATTTCTTTCTGAGCAGCTCTAGGCTGGGATATTCAAATTTGATCACAACCAATAAAAACTCATAACACACTGCTGAGAAAAATACGGTGGTGTTTAGTTGCCCAACATAATGACCTGGTAGTAAAAAGTCTCTGTTCTTTTTTCATTAATAAATACAAGATAAAAGACCAAAATAATAAAAGTCTTTAGGATGAAGCAAAAACTAAGATACCTTTGATGCCCAAGTGGCATATAGGTTTAATTTTCTGAGACATTAATTAATTGACATTGACAATTAATTGACATTAATTAATGCTGAGTTCATTTCCTTTGCACAATAAAATGACTCTATCTCATTTGGCAATTGCGGCCTAGCAAAAATATTTTTGCCTCACCTGATCCAACCTCTGCCCTTCCCCCAGTGGAATTCTATAAGAAAAAAAGTAATGCCCCAGGCAGATGGCAGGCTATTTCCTAATATGGAGAGCTGAGCAAGGCTCAAATTTCACCAGCTGCACCTCACTGAGAGATGAGGAGCTGGCATTTTCAAAGGGCAGGTTTTCACTGATAAGTTTGTACCTGGTCATTTCCCTTCATGTAACAAACAGGTCCTCTACCATCCAGCTAAACACTGTTAGCATCAGATGTTATACCGAAAACACAATTGTCTTGAGCAAACATGAAACTGAAAATTCATACTGGCTGGATAACCAACAAAAACTGCCAATTTATCTGGCACTGTGTAAAACTAAAATACCTTTGTATCTGGAAATACAGATTGAGTTTACTTTCAAGGTGGATACCAGCTAACTGTATGAACTGTCCTGATCCTGGCCAATGGGGCCACAGACACGAGAGGCAGGACAAAATGAGTGGTCCAGGTCTTCTCCTTGCATGTACTGAATCGCTTCTTACAGCAATAGATCAGACCATCTTATACATGTCCTACCATTATTATCACAACCTGACCTTAAATGTTTTCAGACATATAAAGAGATGTCAGTCCGGAAGTTTTAGAATCTTTCCGAAAGCAAGAAAATAGTTCTCTTTTCTTCCTTGGGCCTATACATTTATGACTGATGGGTGAAATGAAAAAATAATAAACTCCTTCTACTTGTTTAAAGTTTAAAATCCTCAAATTCTTGGGCTGTTAACGAGTCCAAACTCTATCACATTTTTGCTTTGAAGCTTGTCATAAAAAGTATGCAGCAGGGATTTGATTGTATCGGTACCGAAGGCATTCCCAGGGTAGCAAACATAAGTATGTGTGTGGCATGCAAATCCTTATAACTTACAGCGTAATCTGTCTACTCATATGAAAGGAACGCTTCTTAGAAGCTAACAACATTCAAGAGCCTGCCTGTTTATGCTATCATGTTTTACTCCTATCTCGATAATGAGAGTAAACAATTAAAGCAACTCCTAATTACTCGCTTCCTATGATCATGTTCTGTTTTCATCCACGGTAAGGCCCGCGGTCTCCGCTTAGGTTGGCAGTGAAACTCAAACACCAGTGCCATGCATGCATCTTACCAATACAGATCAATCCTGTTGAGCTGAGTTTGCTGCCAGGAGAACATTCACAATTGAAAGATCCAAGGTTGTTCCTGCAGGCCCCATTGACACATGGGTTGCTTTCACATTCATTTATATCTACAATCCAGAAGGAAAAGATTCTGTTAGAACTGCCATGTGTTCTGGAAAATATTATTCCAACAAGCCATGCTATGCCAGAATGTCTGGTAAACTTGGCTCTTGCAATTTTAATATGGATCTATGAGGCACAAAGTGAATGGGGAATGGAGACGTTGAAGTTTACAGTGTGGATACACAGACATGGCTAGGGGCTCAGGAGGACTATAGGAATCAGCCCAATATTGCGAAAGGGGTTAGTGTGTTACTCGTCACTATTTCACTACCACTTTACAGAAATTGGATTGATTTCCCCCACAATAAGATATAATTGCCCTGTGGGAAATCTGAATTCTGAATACACGGAAAGCAACATATATATTCCCGGGTACAATATGCTGTGCACAAACAAATGTTGACTGTTTCTGTCATCTGTGGCTCTGGGAGGTTTTAGAAGAAACATAAAGCCTGTATTAGAGACAATATATCACAATGCTGGCTTTCATTCCAAACTCCTGGGTACAAGTCAGGAAATCAGGGATGAAGCTTTAATACTGAGTAGAGCATTCTCTTCCAGGCCCCTCTACCTGCCTCTCTCCTCAGCCTGTTCACATTTAGATGCATGGTGTAGAGAGTCTGTTAAAGCACAATTGATTTTGGTAAAATAGAAAAAGAGAAAAAACTTTCAAATGCTTAAAACAGACCTTTACTATCATTAATCTGCTTTGAGTCCTTAATCAAATTAGACCACATAATCTAAACAATTGCTACTGAGGGTCAGAAGTAACCAGAGCACGCCCATGTTCTCAAGCAGTAACTAAAGCAAATCTCAAGCCAACAGAATTAGTTTAACAGGAGTTAATTAAAAATAAATACAGGCTTCAGTCCAAGTAATAGAACCAGTATCCAAAACTGACTCTCAGTATAAATTCGACCACTCAATTTAAAGAAGGGACGCACAGATTTCTCTTTGTACTTGGTTAACTATGTGAAACAGGTCAGCATACCTCAAGACATTTTTTGCTGCTGCTGAACACAAGGTTTCTGAGCTCACCACAGCACTTTTTTCTAAACACCTCTTTGAATTAAATAGCAAATACTATATTGAGGAAAACATGAAAATAACTAAAAGGCTGCAATGCTTACTCCTGAACATCTCAAGTAAAATATAAACCAAACTGGTCTTGAAAAGGCAGGGCTCACTACTGATTTGCAAGTCTTTGGACTTGAAATGCAAATTTAAAAATCAATATGGAAAACAGGTATGTACTTTGCTACTTCAAAATTACTAAAGTAGTACACAGGTACTAATTTAATTCTTGAAGTAGAAACTGAGGAAACATGAATGCATCTTTTTTCTTCAGGTTTTTTGTACCAAGAAATCCTCCTAAAGGAAAAATACAAGAGCAGGTTTTATAAATACAGCACAGATTTGGAAAGAAAACATCTATTCCAGAGTACTGAAATTCTTTTAGTAAAAACACAATGTAAAAAGGGAATCAGATAGCCAAAAAAAAGGAGGAGATAACTAATCTGAGGACAAATTATATATAACTCACCTATTAATTTCATTTGTAAGAAGCTCTCCAAAAAGCAAAATGTCAGTATCATGTATTTCTAAATTCCTATTCTAAATTAAGCAGTTATGAACTCTAAAACTATAAACACATGCAATGACAGCTACAAATATCAACTGTTTAATTTTTCTTTAAATACAATGTTTTTATGTTACAAATGTCATGGAACCAGGAATTGAAACAGTTCACTGTACATTCCTGGAAATAAACTTCAAAGCACATCTGGTTTACATTTAACTAGTTATGTCACTGGAAACACAATCTAAACCACAGTGCTTGCTGTAAAAATGTTAACTTTCACAGACTCACAGAGCTTAAACAAAAAAAAGCAAAATAAATTTTTTGTAACTTCAGTCTGAAACATCAGAGGATCTTTATTATTACTGCTATTTATTATATATTTAAAATAGCCTGTTGAAAACATAAATGACAAGCAAAATTAGTGATTGTAGTAAATATATACAGAGAAAGCTAGAGTCTCCAGTGAATCTGCTAATAATTCCCTGCCTCATCTTTGGAAATTAGTTTAGAAAGAACAGAAAAAAAGAGAAGTGCTTCGGGCAGACGCATTTACTGTGTGAATGCAATGGCAGAAATAAGAAGACCCAAGGGAAAAAGAGATTCATGGCCTTCAAGTCTTGTTTTTTTTTTTTAAACCACTTAATAAAATGCAAATGACTTAGCAGTGGGAAGAAAGTGAGAAATAAGTTATTTGGTTAGGTTTCTCACAATAAATCATTTTTATTTCTACCAATGTCATAAGGCTAGAGCCAAAATAGTTCTCTGTCATTTCTCTTTTATTTACATAACATGAACTTCTTTCTTAGGAATGACAGATATATATTTCATATTAAAGAAAAGGCTTAGGTTTATCAGGAACAATTATCCACTGGACAAAAATAAAGGGCACTCATTCTAACCAACGCTGTTGCCTGATTTGGTATTAATGTCCCTCATGTGTATGTAATCATCCAACATTCTATTATAAACATCATTCGCTCCTACTCTTCAATTATTCCTATGGGCAGGCGGGTCCCTGCCTTTGATTTATGTTTTTTTTTTTTTTTTTTTTTTTTTTAAGATTTTATTTATTTATTTGACAGAGAGACACAGCGAGAGAGGGGAACACAAGCAGGGCGAGTGGGAGAGGGAGAAGCAGGCTTCCCGCTGAGCAGGGAGCCCGATGCGGGGCTCGATCCCAGGACTCTGGGATCACGACCTGAGCCGAAGGCAGACGCTTAACGACTGAGCCACCCAGGCGCCCCGATTTATGTTTTGATATTTGGGCTCTTAGTACCCTTCGACTCCATTTTACCTGTTAAAATGGTGGGAGTATGCCATAAATATCACTGACAATTAAGCATACAAACAGAACTTGGACCAAACCAATTCAAAGACAGTTTAGTTTTCCCCATCATGTGCTTCTCTCAATAGCACCAAAGAGTATTGTGACTGTGGCAGGGAAATGAGTTCATCAGCTTCCCAGGTAAACGAAGAAGGTATCCTAAGGTGCTCTTGCTTTCAGTGCTTCTTGATATTTAACAGAAGGTTATCCTCAAAAACACAATAGATAAAACTGATAAACGGCAGTGGGAAGGAAGTGCAGAAAGTCAGGAATAAAGAAAAAAAACCACAACCCTTGAAATCCCTTCTCCCATCCTCCAGAAAAATGTATGGAGGATATATGGCTGAATATTTATTTTACCAAGTACGTGTCTCAGAGCAATTCTAAAGGATGACAGGTGTCAGAGGGGGTGGGAATGGGTGCTAGAAAACATTCTAGGTGAGTATATTGGCAAAGCCTGAGCTACTCTGAAAAGACAGCTTTTCTATCTGACAGAAAGATCTTCAAAACTGTTAAGTTTTGAAAAGAAATGCTCAATTACGGAGAGGATGAGTCTTCAAGTACTTTAACTAGGATTGGAGTGAGTACTCTTCTTGGGAGGAGCTCCTCCAAAAGGACAGTTACCAGGACTAAGTTTAGAGAATGTGCATTTTATACTGAGGTTCTCTTTTCTTATTTTTCTTTTTTCCAGGCTAATTACTGTTTTTCAATGGCCCCTCCAATTCAATCCAAACTTAGAATTGCACTTTGTAATTGCATTTCATTGACTTCAGCTGAGTCATCTGTGTTCTGGCCTCTTGTTCAAGTCCTAACTTGTCTCTGTTCACAAGAATGCTTTGAAATGAAACAATAAGACAAAGAGAGAATGTTAACATCTTTTTGCATCATATTACTATTGCTGTTTTCTTGGCTACAGAGTCACTAAGAAATACTTTAACAGATAAGGAAAGGTCTGTTCAAAATAATTAAGGATGAAATCTTTTTTTTTTTTTTAAGTGACTTTGGCAGCAGTTTCTGGATTCGAGAATGTCATCAGACACTTCCACAGGCCCACACAGTGAGACTTAAAAAGAACAATAATTAGTAGTCATACAACAGATTATTCTGAAATACACAGTTCTTTGATCAAGAAACAAAAACATAATTGAATGCGCTGCTTGCTCAGCTGGTATCTCAGCGGAAATGAGGCCTTTTGTCATGTAAGTCACCCACATAACGTCCCCTGTATAGAAATGTAGTTAGAAGAAAATGAGGAAGTTTTTAAACAGTGATTTATGATCTAGAAACCCAAATGATAAACTTTTAAATCATCAAATAGAAAGGACATCTTTCTTAGACTATAAGTTTACATAAGGTGGCCATTTTTACTCAGGCCCCAAATATTTTCTGGGCCAGTGTCTGAGGTATTATCAATCATGTCGTAAATAAAACGCCTCAGGGCTGACTTTGCCATTATGATTCAGGTTCCCCAAGGCCGGTGTGAATGTGTCACCGTAGTTTTTAAAAGGGGAAAAGAAAACAAACAAAAAGCTGATTATTTTATTTCAGCAAGTAAAACACACTGGCTCTTTTCACTTCTCCCCCCCTGCAAACTTCAAAGTGTTTGTTGAGATTTTATCTGAATGGAACAAAACTGATAGATTTGTAAACTGGGTTAGGTACAGGTTCTTTCTTTCTTTAAAAAGAATTTTTTATTTGTTTGTTTGTTTATTTCAGTAATCTGTACATGCAACACGGGGCTCAAACTCATGACCCCGAGTCAGGAGACACAAGCCCTACCTATCGAGCCAGCCAGGAGCCCCAGCACACGCTATTTCTAAAACTGGCAGATGAGCTGAAAGACATGATTACATTTAAAAAATACTCAGACAATAGTCTGTTTATTATCTTGTTCCATCCATGTACTTGGTGAACATCTGTGTCTATCTAGGTACTTACTACACACACGTAAGGCAAGGAAGGTGGCTCTTACCTTCACACGTCTCCGTCTCAGTCCTGAACACGTACCCGGGGGGGCACGTGCAGCTGTAACTCCCAGGAGTGTTTCTGCACAGGCCATTGTCACAGAGCAGTCTGTTCACCAAGCACTCATCAATGTCTGAAAGCAACCATCGGAAGACAGGGGATACACACAGTGAAATGAACAGCCCAGTGGCCAACCAGTTTTTGTTTTTTCCCTTATCCCCTCCTTGATTTCATCTCTCCTTTAAAAAAATTAATATATTTTTAGTTCAAGTATAGCTGACATACAATATTAGAAGGGTTTCAGGTCTACAACATAGTGATTCAATATTTATATACATTGTGCAATGCTCACCGTGGTAAGTGTAGGAATTATCTGTCCATCGCCATACAGAGTTTTTACAATATTGACCGTATTGCCTGTATTCCCTATGCTGTACTTTTCATCTCCATGACTTATTTATTTTATAACTGGAAGTTGGCACTTCTTAATCCACTTTGCCTATCTCACCCATCCCCCCACCACTCTTAGTCTTTTTATGCCCAAAGCACATTCCTTGATCTTAAGCAAAATATATTTGGTTTTACTCATATGGAACATTCCTATACTGGTAGCTTTTTTCTGATTAAAATTGTAATAAAAGGGGCGCCTGGGTGGCTCAGTCGTTAAGCATCTGCCTTCGGCTCAGGTCATGATCCCAGGGTCCTGGGATCGAGGCCCACATTGGGCTCCCAGCTCAGTGGGGAGCCTCCTTCTCCCTCTCCCTCTGCCTCTCCCCCTGCTCATGCTCTCTCTCTCTCTATCTCTGTGTCTCAAATGAATAAATAAAATCTAAAAAAAAAAAAAAATCAAATGACACTTTAAAAAAATAAAATTGTAATACAAATGCATTAAATGGCAGTTAAACAAAAGGTGTTTACTACTCTTTCTCCATTATTTTATCTCAGAACTATTCATTATTAATGGGAAATTAATGATCTATTTTGTGGAATACTCCTTTAGCAGTCTAGAACAGCCTAGAAAATATCATCTACAGCTTAGGTTTAAGGCTCACACAGTTTTATCTTCTTATCCACACTCATTTTTGCAAATGTAGTTAATAACAGAAAGAAATAAAAACTGCAGTTTGGAGAGAATAGTTCCTTCAACTTACAATTTTAGTCTTGCAAATAACAATTGTACCTTACACCAAACAATATGCACAATGTGTGTTGTGAAAATTTGGAAAACAGAGATTAGAAAAATATTTGTCATGATTCCATCAGCTCTGATATATACTATTTTTTGTGTTTTATCTGATTTTTTACCCTTTGGGTGTTATGTTTTTCTCCAATGCTGAATCTTGATTTTTAAAAACTGACCTTATATTTTAAACATTACCATAAACTTCCCCATGATTGTCTGTTGCATTAAGTGCAGTTATTTACCCGCTAGTCCATGCTATGGGTTATTTATTTACCCACTAGAAAATATCCCACTAGTCCGTGCTATGGGTTAAAATGTGTCCATCAAAAAAAGTTATGTTGAAGTCATAATGTGACATTACTGGGAAACAGGAACATTTTAGAAGTAATTAAGTTAAAATGAGATTGTTAGGGTAAGCTGTAATCCCATATGACTGCTGTCCATAAAAAAGGGTAAATGATGTGAGACACAGCAGGAAGATGATGTGAAAATACAGAGGGAAAAGATGGTCATGTGACCAAAGTGATGCATCTACAAGCCAAGGAACATCAGCATTGCAGGCAAACACCAGAGGCTAGAAGAGGGAAGGAGGGATCCTCCCCCAGAGCCATCAGAGAGAGCACAGCCCTCGGGACACCTTGATTTTAGACTTCTGGCTTCCCAAACTGTGAGACAAGAAATTTCTGTTGCTTTAAGCAACTCAAATTTTGGTACTTTGTGACGGCAACCTTAGCAAACTAAAACTGAAATTTGGCTTCATTTTTATTTTAAAATGTAGTTTTAACTCTTATCAAAATTGTGCATATACCTACTTTAAAAAGTGAAGGAGCACCACGAACCGTGTTCAGTGTATAAATGCTCACTGAATCTCCCTGTTTTCAGTAGGGTGCCCGTGTGCTCAACTGCATTTGGGAATTATGCTGGAAGCAACTTTGCTTCTGGTAAATATAAGCTAACTGGTTTACATATTTTTATGAATTTCAATAATCTTTCCCTGTGAGTATCAAAATCTATTATAAGTACATAATATTTAATACAGCTTTATACATCTATCTGTATATATGTCTTCAACTCAAGATCATATGAATATATTCAATAATAAAAGCTAGTACCACAAGTGCAGAAAAAGGTATTTCTTTCTAATTATAATCATCAAGACTTGGATGTAAGAGTCATCAATGGTTAGATGTAACAATTATTACATATGATGGATTAAACACATTCATTTTATAAAAGTGGACTCAAGTACTCTATGAGAAAGTCTAAATTCTTCACAAATTCCTGAATATATGAACTATGTACTTGAATTTTTACAAACATTCTCTTATAAACTACAAAAAGAAAAACGAATCTCAATAATCATGTTTGGATAAGTTGTAGCAACTAGTTGTTTCCTTGTAAGTCAACGTTTTCTCAACCTGTAATACTTTATTTTCTTAACTTACTATTATCCATACTGACCTGTTAACTCTGAAGTCCATTTCTTAGTGAATAATTACAGGATTAAGATACATGCAGAAATACAACAGGCCAATAATTGGGTATGCATCCATTCATTTGGGAAAAGAAAGATTTAAATACTAAGTTATGCCACTAAAAATTTTGTTACTGTGTAACAGAATTGGGTGGATTCCAATATTTTTATCTCTTGGTACTAAGAAGGAAACAAGAGAAACTGTAAGATCTGCAGATTTAGTCACTTATTTATATTTCGATTTCTCTTATAATCCATGAAATTAAACTATATACAAGACTCTTGCATAAATATAGCAACTTACCAATACAGTTTCTTCCAGAAGAATCTGGTTCATAGCCACTGTTGCAATTACAACGGTAACTACCACGTAAATTTTCACAAATTCCATTGGCACATATATCAGGATCCAGAGCACATTCATTGATATCTGCATTAAATGTTGAAAGCTTAATGCTCACAGACATTTTATTGTTTGTTGATACATGTAGGCCTAATAAAGACCATTCAACATATGAAGTGTTTAACTCTGCAAACCCACAATCTGCATGTATTTCAGAAAGGGAAAGGAAATGAAAATAAGGAATAAGAGGATAAAATTGAGGGATACAGGACAACTCTTGGTAAGTTAAAAGAAAAATGAAGGGAACTGGCAGAAATTCAAAAGACTAACCCATGTAATGCACCTGTATTTATGATAAAATTAATAAAGAAAATTATAGGCTGTTGGCTCAAAATCCAAAGGAAAACTTAACTGGATATGTATTATAACCATCTAATTAAAAGACAAACATTTACTAGGGTGAACTATATAATTTTATGGTCCCCAAAGGCATAGAATATTTCTATTTTATTATCATTTTTTACAGTCAGCTAAGTAATATGATATTTAATAAATGTTTCTCATTATTGATAAGTTGAAATTAATGGAGAGGATAGTTCAAATGTGGATGCTTGAGAACACAATGTTTTACAATAAGCCACGAACTGGACTACTCTGTCAGCCATGGGCAGTAAGACTTGAGGAATGACGCACTTATATGAGCAATCTAGTAGTTCCAACAAGGGGCTGGCTCTGCTGGGGAGACCATATTGAGAGGGAATGAGAAAGAGTCACAAAGTCAAATTTTGGTCACTATGCTCAAATTTTAATCCTAATAATTGTGTTCTAGAATTTGGGAGACCTTAATATACTCCAGAAATGTTGGCTTTTTCAGTTTTGGGAGAAACATCCTTGTAAAAGTTTATTTATTCTGGTTTTTGATGTTCATCGCAAAGATGCAATACTGCCATTGACTAATCTATAATGTGTCTAAAATCTTCTCAAACACAAAAGGAGAAGAAAATATATGTAAAGTGAAGACTAACAGTAACTTACAGTTTAAAAAAAAACACAAAAGAAACTATATGTATATACTATACATATAGAAAAGAACTTAGAGTAAACTTTTACATACAGTAAAAGAACTTTAAAGTTATAAACACATATTTATTTACTATTCAAGGTTTCATAGTTGAATTTTGTGAATCATATTACTAAGTTTAAAATAGGAAAATGTCAATGAATTTCACTACCTTAGTTAAATTTAGAAACATTTCAGTATTTTTAGGCATAAATAATCTTAACTTATTTTTAGGGTAGTAAATCCCAAACATAATCCATATCAAGTATCTCTTAAAGATTTTTTTTAATCATGTCAGCACCATTATTTAATATTTTTCTTTAAAATGACTCATTTTCTTTAAACCTAAATACCAACTTTAGTCTCTTCTTAAGCAATAGTACCCACAAAATTATGGGTGTAGTTTGTTAGGGACATTTTCAACAATATATATTTAACAGATAAATATTTATCTATTATGAAAAATGTGCATCTACATACCACTTAATAAACCTATCTTATAACCACTATTCTAAGAGATAATTTATCTTATTTTACACTGATATATTTTTAAAATACTAAATACATTCATATTCATGTTCTAATCATAAAGCTATCAATTACATAATTACTATAAGAGTGAGAATTGAATAGAGTTACCTCTTCCATCCACAGTGATCCCTACTCCACTACTACAAAGACCATGGAATTCAGCTAGAAGATTAAAAAAAAAAAACACATAAATTAAAAACTTCAAACTCTACCTCTCCATACACGAATCACTTACATCACTCCAAAAAGTACCATGAAGAAAAATTACTGGCAATAATTTTTAAAATGAAAAAATAATTACTATTTTCCAGCACATAATTATTGTAACAATTCCAAAATCACAGATCAGCATAAAAAAAATTAAAAAAACACTAGTGATTATCACTGAATATAGTTAATATATTGATAAATGTTACAAATATTTTCTACATTGGGGAGGGTATGTGCTATGGTGAGCACTGTGAATTGTGTAAGACTGTTGAATCACAGACCTGTACCTCTGAAACAAATAATACATTATATGTTAAAAAAAAAAAAAAGGAAAATAGTAGGAAGGGAAAAATGAAGGGGGGGAAATCGGTGGGGGAGACGACCCATGAGAGACTATGGACTCTGAGAAACAAACTGAGGATTCTAGAGGGGAGGGGGGTGGGAGGATGGGTTAGCCCGGTGATGGGTATTAAAGAGGGCACGTTCTGCATGGAGCACTGGGTGTTATATGCAAACAATGAATCATGGAATACTACATCAAAAACTAATGATGTAATGTATGGTGATTAACATAATAAAATAAAAAAAATACAAAAAAAATGTTAAAAAAATATTTTCTGCATATGGAAACTTTAAAAAAATCCAAACTGTATTGTAGAGAATGTTTTTTTAATTTTTTTGTCTCAATAACAAAATTATAATAGACAATACTTCGTGTAAAAGCATTTACCATGTGTCTGGTGTTATCCTAGCATTTTACATCTAATAATTTATTTAATCCTCCCAATATTATAAACTGGATATTTTTTAAATTTTATTTTATTATGTTAATCACCATACATTACATCATTAGTTCCACGATTCATGGTTTTCGTATAACACCCAGTGTTCCATGCAGTACGTGCTCTCTTTAATACCCATCACCGGGCTAACCCATCCTCCTACTGCCTCCCCTCTAAAACCCTCAGTTTGTTTCTCAGAGTCCATAGTCTCTCATGGTTCATCTCCCCCTCCGATTTCCCCCTCTTCATTTTTCCCTTCCTAATACCTTCTTTTTTTTTTTAAACATATAATGTATTATTTGTTTCAGGGGTACAGGTCTGTGATTCATCAGTCTTACACAATTCACAGCGCTCTCCATAGCACATACCCTCCCCAACGTCCATCACCCAGCCACCCCATCCCTCCCAGCCCCCACCACTCCGGCATATTTTTTGTTGAAATGTAGGTGACACACAATGTTACATTAGTTTTAGGTGTACAACATTGTGACTGGACAATCTGATATGTTCTGTTGTGCTCACAAGTGTAGCAACAATTCCTCACCACAAAACACAGTTACAATACCACTGACTGTATTCCCAGCGCTGTACCTTCATCCTTGTGGGACTTACTGATTCCATAACTAGAAGTCTGTACCTCCTACTCTCCCTCACCCACTTGGCCTACCCTTTCAACCCCTCACAAACATTAGTTTGTTCTCTGTATTTGTGGGTCTGCTTCGACTTCTGTTTAATAGTTTGTTTTGTTTTTTAGATTCCACATGTAAGTGAAATCATACGGTAATTGTCTTTGTCTGACTTATTTCACTTAGCATCATACCCTCTAGGTCCATCCTAGCTGTTGCAAATGGCAAGATCTCATTCTTTTTCATAGCTGAGTAATATTCACAAACTAGATACCATTAGTTCACCTCTCTGACACCTAAGAAAATTGGGACAGAGATGGAAGTGACTTGCTCAGATCGTAGAGGTTTAAGCAGGAAACAGGCTTGGACCCTCTGCACTGTGTCATATACATTTCATATTAATATCCCATTTAAATATAGACTATTTAATGTTTTTTCTCAGTTATGTGGTACACCACACTCATTCAAGCAATCTCTTAATGATGAAATCAGGTTTGTCCAACTTTTAGCCATTATAATACATAATATGAAATTCAATTTTATCACTAGGTTAATCTCTTGGAAGTAAAACTGCTCAGAATTTATGCCTCTTTTTAAGGCTTCTGCTAGTTTTCCTCTTCCTCCATGTGTCAGGTTAGCCTTCTATCAGCAGTATGAGAGAGTACCCATATGGGCAAAAGCAGTCATCTACACTTTACCAACCTAATAAACAAAAATGATGTTTTATTTTAATTTTCTTTTAAGTTTAGCACATTCTTTCTTGTGGTTCTCTACCACGTGCATTGTGCTTTGTAAAATCTTATCTGTGTACATTGCACTTTTTTCTATAGATGACTTCAACTTTCCTTACTGATTAATGCAAATTCCTTATAAATTACGGAACACATTTTTCCAATTTATATGTGTATTTTAGTGTTTCGTTTCTGCTCTGAAAGTCCTTTATTATTACAAAATAACAACAAGTTAATATATTCTACCTATAAGAGATTACTTTGTTAAGGTCTAATGCAGGGAGCTAACTTCATATTTTTTCTAATATTTATCAACAATATTCATTACTTATTTCAGTCTTTCCTCACCAACCTAAACAGCATCTTTATTGTACCCAGCATTCCCATTTAAAGTCACGTCTGTTTCTAGATTCCAAGTTTTATTAATTCATTCATCTTTTTATCTAGTCTTTGTACTTCTTTTTTAATATGCATAACTGACTTCAATATTTTTAGGGCAAGATTTCCTACACGAACTCTCCTTTCTTTTAAAAAAAATGTAGGAAGAGAGAAATGAAGGAGGGGAAATCGGTGGGAGAGACGAACCATGAGAGACTATGGACTCTGAGAAAAAAACTGAGGGTTCTAGAAGGGAGGGGGTGGGGGGATGGGTTAGCCTGGTGATGGGTATTAAAGAGGGCACGTATTCAATGGAGCACTGGGTGTTATACGCAAACAGTGAGTCATGGAACACTACATCAAAAACCAATGATGTAATGTATGGTGATTAACATAATAAAAAAAATAAAAAAAATGTCATGCTCAGTTCCTTCTAGAAGAATTCTGAGATTTGAACAATCTACTTAGGATTTTCAACAGAATCACAAGCCATTTCCCTTTGCTAGAGTGCATTTCTTCCACCCTCCACCTGGAATGTTCTTACTCCTTTTTTCAAGACCAAACTGAGCAGATGCCCACCCCCATCCCCAGCCCCGTGAAGTCCCTCCCAGCTTTCTGGGACCACTTACTGCTCCTTCCTCTGTGTTCTCCAGTTCTCTGTTTCTGTCCCTCTTAAGGCACTAAGCATACTAACCTGTAGTTTATATGTTTGCCTGTTTATGCTCTCAACTATTCCCAAATTTAAAGAAAAAAAGAGATTGTGTTCATTTTTGAATCCCTACTGTACTTACACAAATTCAGTACAGATTTGGAAAAATATGAATAACTAAGAGTCATAGAATAGTCAAAGACTTAGACCATGCAATATGCCTGTATTTGTGAATAAACTGGTAAAAATGTTTGTGACTTGCTGGAACTACTGAAAGACTGCAGCCTAAGACCATGCTGTGGCAAGATGAAAAATGCATAAAATCAGGCTCTTGCGACTATAACCTTGAAAGTAACAAGTGGGTTTTATGCTATTCATCTTCACGATGATACAAAAGATCGAAAACAGTGAGCCTAAGGTATCCACGTAAGCAATCTGCTGTAACGATCCTAATTAGGTCAGCAAATACGTTCTTCTGTTCCCTGTGTGTACTCTGCCCAGAGATCATAGGTAAATACAGGCCAGATCTCATTATATGCCTCAAATACCAACACACATGTGGAATTCTTCAACCGAAAACAGAGCCGATGCACTCCTTAGCCAAATATCTAATGTTACCTTTCCAGATTCTTGACCAGATGCAAAACTGGCAAATGGGACTACCTGAATTTTTAGCAGGGCAGGGCTGGCAGGGCTCCCCAAAACCGTAGTCTGGATTGGCACAGCAGCATTCGGACTTGGTCACCGCGCCAGGGAAAGGACGAACGCACACTCCCTTCTTGATCCCACCGTAGCACGTACTGCGCATGTGAGTATCTAAAAGGAGGTGGAAGAACAATGATTTGAGATGCTGACAGAGATAAAGAGATTTCAAAACTGAGGGCTTCTTTTAACCTAAGTGGCTAATAGATGGGAAGTTTCTGGAGGGCTTCTGCCACTTTTCTTTTTATCTTTAGCATCTAACAGTGCTCAGAAATCAACAAATGTGTATTGTAGACAATTCCTTTTTTTTTTTTTTCCTCCACGAAGTTTTATGCACTACACAAGCATTCATTATCACCCTTAACCCCCAGGCCTTTTACAGAAGCCGGTATAACGCCACTGTTACAAACAGCACTTTGAGCTCTAATCACTGGCTAGCCTATACTCAAAATGACACGTTATTTCTATTTTGGAAGTTCTCAGGAACAGTGAAGTGCAGGGAAGTAAACAACCTTGAGAGGACGCTGAGTGGTTGTGAAATTTCTTACTTCAACTTTCTGAGTTAGAAGGCCTTTCTTGTCAACCCCCAGCTGACTACTGTGAACTACGTTTTAATCTCAGACTCTCAAAAAACCCAGTGATAAAAATAATAGCCACTGCTATGTGTCCTCAGCATTGTATTACAGACGATGTTTTACAGACATCATCTTTTTTTTTTTTAAAGATTTTATTTATTTATTTGAGAGAGAGAGCATGAGAGGGGGGAGGGTCAGAGGGAGAAACAGACTCCCCGCCGAGCAGGAAGCCCAATGCAGGACTCGATCCTGGGACTCCAGGATCATGACCTGAGCTGAAGGCAATCGCTTAACCAACTGAGCCACCCAGGCACCCTACAGACATCATCTTGTTGAACATTCTGATCAACAACTCCACAGGACAGTGATCATTATCCTCATTTCATAGATGAGGAAGGCAAGGTTCAGAGGTATTCCTCAAGGAGCTCCAAGTCCTAGACTACCCACTGCCCAAGCTGGAGTTCATACTCAGGCTGTGTGACTTCCAAAGCTCTTCTTCTTACCGCTGTGTCACGCTATGTCCCAAAGAAGCATATCCTGCTTAGGCTCTCGCTCTGAATTCTCATAAAATATGCTACAACTTTATGAGACAGTTAAATGGTGAACAATAAAAAATGCAGATCACCAAAGAGGCCAGAGAAGCAGCATAACTTTTAAACACTACACTGACATAGTTATTCACAACTTGATGGAAATAATTTTATCTACTTATTACACAGAGTAACCCACTGAGTCACCTTCTGCTTTCTTATGATCTGGTGATGTTTGTCATTAAAACAATGAGATTTATAGCTGCACTAGACGATGAGATGTGTGAACGCTCACACGGAAGCGGACATGAGATTTACCACAACAACCCTACAGAGAGGACATGTTGTCCCCTTCTGCTTCTGCGGAGACAGAGTTTAGCAAAGTCAGCTCCGGGTTACACATAAGAGTAGGACTTGACTCAAAGACAAATATGCACAAATAGAACATAGTTTGATTTACAATATGATTTTTGTGAGTTCTTAGGATAACATCTATTATCTCAGAAGGCATCACAGAGCGGTCAAATTTATTTCTGTGTACATGTTGAGAAGATAATCCTTGCACAATTTTTAGAAGCAAGTCGATACAAAGCTGATGGTACTCGTTGGAAGAGTGAGACAAATTATATACTGCTCTGGGTTACGGATTATCTAAGTTGTTTAGAATACCCAATGCCAGAAAAACAAAGTAACGTAACATATGTATAGGTTTCGGGGGACATGAATTGTCCTGGGTTCTGGTCCCTGTGGGATGGACCTTACTCAAAATATTTAACACTTGCCTCATCCATTAAATAAGGATAGAGTTTACATAATAAATGAGAGTTGTTTGTTAAGCACTAAGCACAGTGTGTAAGACACACAGGAAATACTCAAAAAACATGGTGACTACCTCATTTCTCTCTTCTATTTTTAATGAGGACAGTCAACCTTTTCCTGTTAAAAGGTACCAGACTGGAACCCTAGTTCATTATAACTAAACACTGCTCACAGGTGAACAGGGTAAGAGGCATCGAAAGCACCATCACATAAGTGTTTTGGTGGGGGCCTGGACCAAAATGCTGCTGAGCTATATATTTTCCAGGTTATCAAATTCCTCCATCACTCTTCTTACTAAAAAAAAAAATAGAATTTTTTTAAGGATTTTCTCAGATTCTACACACCACTGGTCAAGTACGTATGGATGCCAAATGTTAATTTCATTTTATTCTTTCTTTAGTGTCAACTTTTCTTTATTGCTTAAAGCAGCAACTCTAAGACTATGCCCTAGATGTGATGTTGCTATTCTAATTTAATAAAACAGTAATAACTGTAAGAGCTAACTTATCGGGCATGTGTTAAATGCCAGACACCATTCAAAGCTTTATTACAAATAAGTCTAATATTAACTTATTTCATTGTCAAAAAACAAATGAGGCAAGGAGGTACAGAGAGGTAATGTATCTTGCCTAAGGCAACAGAGCTAGTAAGGAGCACAATTAGGCTAAAGAAAATTCACCTTTTAGCTAACAGAAATGTCACACAGTATTGATAAAGATGTCCAAATATTCCTAAGCTAATGTAAGAGGATGTTAAAAAGGAAACTTAAGCTGAAATCCCAAGGTGCTAAATATCAAATAACAAGGTAAATTTTGAGACTACATCCTGAAGGAAGTGGATATGGAAAATGACTTGCCAGGTCTTGAAAACCCTCCCAATTAAGAGAGGATTTCTTGAGGAGGAATTTTTTGGCAAGAGCTGGATTATGAGTTCGGGATGCTTCCATCCTCACCACTGGTCCAAAGAGAAGAACTTCACAGAGGGCAGGTTATGAGCTTTGTGCCCAGCAGCTCGGCCGGGGATACCTACAGGCAAAAGTGACTGGCTGCTATTCCTACTGGAGGGGCAGGGGATATCCACCTCTATTCGTAAGGTGAACAGGGCACAGGAGGGCAGGTTGTTTGGTTTAGATGTGGGCCACATAAAGAGAGGGTCCTAAAACAATGGTGTGGAGGGGTGATGGGACAGCATCAGACAGAGCCTATCTGGACTGCTAAAAACCAGAGAGTGGGTGAGGCAGTGTATGCATCTCAGAAAGGGCAACTGAATGCTTCTGGAGGAACCATGAAAGGAAGGGGTGCTTTAAACACCGGGGAAACCCAGAAACCTTGAAGCCATCCTCGGATGGTCACCAGTGCGTCTGCCTTCTCACCTCTTCTCGGGCTCTTTGACCCTGGTAGAGTAAGAAGACATCCTGTTCAAGGATGTTGTATCTTCAAGTCAGGGTCAGAATATTATTATACGGTACCAGGCATTCTAGTTATTTAGATTGTTTTCATTACATGAAATTGTCACATAAATTTAAGAAAAGTAAAGTTATAGGGTTGCCTGAGTTTTCTTCCTCATTCATTGGGTAAATGGCTTCTACTGAACAAATTTAAAGATACATTTTAAAAGGATGGGAGAGACCAAAATATAGTTGCCGTTTGTTTATGCTCTGCCTATGCGTCATGCTTCTTCAGCATACTAGTTACAATAATAGTTTATTTTTCTGAAAATAAAAACCCATATCTCAGTGTCTAAGGAAAAAAAAACAATATACAGAAGGGAAATCTAAAATTGAAGTGCTAACCCTAATAATAGTTCATAGTAGTGATTCATTTCTAACTTCAACAATCAATGCATCTCAAAAGCATCACCAAAGGCAGAAGAGAAGAAGAAAAAACATCTAGCTTGTGATGGGAACAGCAATATATATAATCAGACATAGAACAAATGGTATTTTTATTTTAAAAAGTTTAATTGACCACAATTGTGAAAACTTGGAGGCTTTCCAACAATGTCTCATGCCTTTTCTTTTTTTTTTTTTTTAAAGATTTTATTTATTTATTTGAGAGAGAGAGAATGAGAGAGAGCGAGTACATGAGAGGGGGGAGGGTCAGAGGGAGAAGCAGACTCCCTGCCGAGCAGGGAGCCCGATGCGGGACTCGATCCAGGGACTCCAGGATCATGACCTGAGCCGAAGGCAGTCGCTTAACCAACTGAGCCACCCAGGCGCCCTCTCATGCCTTTTCTGTATGTGGATGAGAGAATGAAGATTTGTGTTTGAAACACTGTGTTCCTCATCACTACTCATACATTGTTGCTTAAAGGAAAAATAATTTCTTCCTCCCAGACTGGTTTTGTATTCATCATAGATTTCAACAGAATCATTTAGGTAAAGGTAAGGGGCAAGTAAGTATATTAAAGCAAGTGAAAATACTTTAGCTCTGGTAAGCAGGGAGGAGCTACATTCTTCCGGCTGTTGTATTTAAAATATCCTTGAACGAAGTGCTGACAATCTTGTAAGCTGAAATAAATCCTAGATTGGAGACAGTGGATGAACTTAAGTGCACAGATTATTTCCATCTGCTGTTGTTTCTCCCCCGCACACCTTCAGGATCCAAGTGTTTTGATTCCCATAGGGAAGAGTAAAGTATTATCTCTACGTCTAAGAAAGAATTTCATTTCTCTTACCTATACTCTTTTTTTTTTTTTTTTTTAAAGATTTTATTTATTTATTTGAGACAGAGAGAATGAGAGAGAGAGAGAGCACATGAGAGGGGGGAGGGGCAGAGGGAGAAGCAGACCCCCTGCCGAGCAGGGAGCCCGATGCGGGACTCGATCCCGGGACTCCAGGATCATGACCTGAGCCGAAGGCAGTCGCTTAACCAACTGAGCCACCCAGGCGCCCTCTTTTTTTTTTTTTTTTTAAGATTTTATTTATTTATTTGACAGAGAGAGACACAGCGAGAGAGGGAACACAAGCAGGGGGAGTGGGAGAGGGAGAAGCAGGCTTCCCGTGGAGCAGGGAGCCCGATGCGGGGCTCGATCCCAGGACCCTGGGACCATGACCTGAGCCGAAGGCAGACGCTTAACGACTGAGCCACCCAGGCGCCCCTCTCTTACCTATACTCTTAAACCAATGAGTAGGTCTGCCTTTTACCAAGTCACCTGAGAAATAGAGGATGCATAATGGCTAACACACCCTGGGGTGTCTTATGAAAAGCCTCTGGAGAGAAAACTGCATTAAGTATATTTTTACAAGTAACTCATTCTGCTGTTATCATTAGGACATATGGTTGGGTTCTGAAACACCAAAGACACTTTTGACTTCCTGCCTCTTTAAAGCTGATGCCTGCTAACACTGATTTGCATGCAACCCATTTGGCAAAAATAACCTTTTAAAAATAGCAAATTTGGAATGGTTTAGAATAAAATATATATTCTCTCTCATACTTTTCGCTTGTTTCTATAATTAGCTGCACAGCGATGAGAAAAAACTATATGAAAACATTTCTACCTTTTGATATAAGTCCAAGTTCTATGGTAGAAATTATTTACATTTTAAACTGTTTGAGTAAAAACAGGGTTTATTTAAATATAACCATAATCTCCATCTCATATCTTACTTGTTATAAATTACAAAATCTAAATCCATTGTACTTAGAGACTCAGTTGGCTAACACTGTCAAGTATCCTAATTTAAAGATGATTTTCTTTTTCTTCTCCAGCATTTTTGACTTGCATCTCATCAGAGCTTTCTGCCAGGAGCTTGCTGGGCTCCCTGTAAATTTTTTTTAAGCCACTTTACTGAGGTATAATTCCCATACCTAAGAATTCACCCAATTAAAGAATACAATTCAATAGTTTTGTTTTGTTTTTAGTATATTCAAAGATACATATAACCATCACTACAACTGATTTTAGGACATTTCACCACCTCAAAAATGCCTTTAGCGACTATCCCCTTATCCAGCACCCCCATCCTCTCTGCTGTAAGCAACACTAACGTGCTTTGTCTCTATAGCTCTATCTGCTTCAGACATTTCATATGAATGGAATCATACACTATCTGGGTTTCTGTGAGTGGCCTCCTTCTCTCAGCATGTTTCCAAGACTCATTCATACTTGCACATTTATCAATACTTCCTTCCTTTTCATGACTGAATACTTCTCCACTGTACGGATATATCTTTGTTTTTCAAAGACCATTCGGACACTGGGGCCATTACAGAATGGTTCACTTACCAACACACACGCGTCCGTCCACACCCACAGCCAGGCCTGGGGGACAGTCACAGCGGAAGGAGCCTTCGTTGTTGATGCAGTGTCCATTCATGCAGATTCCTGGGGTCTGGCATTCATCAACATCTGCCCAGAGGGAAGCACAACCCAGGTCATTATTGAGTAAATTTAACCTTATTACAGAGTTTACCTGTTTTCACCGCTCTAGACTGTCAACCTTTTGTTTTCCATTTTATAATTTGTGGAAGGACACATAGATATGATAACAAATCTTATAGCTAAATGTAACTCTTTTTTTTCAAGATTTTTATTTATTTGAGATAGAAGGAGAGCGAGAGAGAGAAAGCACGAGCAGGGGGAGAGGGAGAATGAGAAGCAGACTCCTCGCCAAGCAGGGAACCTGACACAGGGCTCAATCCCAGGACCCTGGAATCATGACCTGAGCCAAAGGCAGACTCTTCACCAACTGAGCCACCCAGGTGTCCAGTGCAACCCTTTCAAACACATTTTCAGAAAGACTGACTGAAAGTTGCCTCACTTTACCTATTAGAGGAAAAAAGAGCCTCACACACTCATTTTTCATTATTTATCTGCCAATTCTGTTTAATATTAAATGATATTTAATTCAAGTTAATTAAATGAAACATATTCTTAAAACCAAGGTAAATGTTTGTAATTTGCTTTTATTTACACACACATAAAATTCAAACTAAAGAGAGATGTTGTTTTAATATTAAGTTGATCAATTCATAATAGCAAAATATGGGACCATCTCTCTTTTTTTTTAAAGACTTACTCATTTATTTTAGAGAGAGAGTGAGCATGTGGCTGGGGGGGAGAGGGAGAGAGAGAATCTCAAGCAGACTCCCTGCTGAGCGTGGGGCCCGACGTGGGGCTCAATCCTATGACCCTGAGACTGAGCCACCCAGGCGCCCCATGGGGCATCTCTCCTAATTTTCAATCTGCTCGAGTTTATCAAATGTAACCCAACAATGAATGGCTTCCCTGAAAGATGAAACAGCCTTCAAAACACAGGGCCACCAAATCATGAACATTTTAAGATTTGCAGATTACAATATCAGTAGTAAGGAAGTAAATAAAAAAATTTCAAGACAGCAGAAACTGTTGAGGTCATATTTATATGTGTGTGGAAGTTTCTTAGGAAATGCTAAAATAAAGTTACATGCTGTAATGTAACTGTTACACGCTGGAACATAACACTAAACTCAAATCCTGTGTTAAATCCAAGTCAGCTAACCTTGAGATGACATCTCAGTCATGAGTTAAAATAGCAGAGCTACAACATTTCTATTGAATACTATACACCCCTTTCTTGAATAGTCAAGAAGCATTTTTAAATTCAGAAATAAAAGAATCAGTCTTGATCTTTCTTTCTCAACTCTCTCGAATTTTGTTGAAATTACAGGAACTGGCTATAAGTACTAATGGTATTCAGATAATTTTGTGCAGTGGAAGGTAGAAAGGATTCAAAGAGTTCATTTCATATAAAAGGAGAGAAGTGAAAAAAAACCTGCAAAACTTGTTCCAACTTACTAAATTAAAATTGTGAGTATAAACTGATATAATCTTATTTCCAAGAGGCACTTCTTTTGCTTTCTAAGGTTATTGCTAGAGCTTAGCCTTCAAAATGGCTTTATAAACAAAATGGATAGGAACACTCAAATTATTTCTTCACTAAGTCACAATGTAAGATTTTTAGATAATGATATAGTCATGATCTGTAGATTAGTTTATGGAAAGAATGTAATACAAAACAAGTAATGAATGATAGTGGAAAGTCTAGCTCTCAGGGCACAAAAAAAGAAAACCTTTCAAGATTTTTTTCTTCCTTTTTTTTTTTATTTAGGCAAGGGGTACAGAGAAATTATTTGTACATTGTCTCTTCCAGACTTGCTAGAACCAATCTGTCATTCCCTTAATTTTTCCTACACCATTATTATTATTTTTGTAAAGATATTACTGTTCCCTAGACCACAATGTGTGTTTTTCTAGGAAGCTTTAGACACCTGCCTTACTGAATTACCAAGATATGTGAATAATATGAAATCCACATGAAGAAACTGAAGTAATTCTTGCATGATTCATTCAAATAAAAAAGATGGTTTCAATCATGGTTACTTTCCTATCTCAAAGCCATACATACCAGTACAGTAACGCCCATTTGGAGCCAAGACAAATCCTGGTTTGCAGATGCACTTGAAGCTACCATCTTCATTAATGCACATCCCATTTAAACACATGTTGGTAGTTGTACATTCGTCATGATCTGCAGAAGGAGAGCAGAATGACTTATGCCACTGGCCTTGTGGGAACCAGTTCCCTCTCCTTCCACAAATAACCACCAATCATATTCCACTACATAAGTGAGCCATGTGCTCATTGATTTTTTTTTTTTTTTCTAATATGAATGCCAACCAAGTGAGAGCAGATAGGGTGGTGAACGTGAGGGGCCTTTAGCATAAGGGATATAAAGGAAAGGAATTAAGTAAATGTTGTGCTTAGTTGTTATTAAAACCACATGAGATGTGCTTTACTTTGGTTAGCAAAAATGTTTATATGATTTCGGGGGGTGAGGGGAGTTTCTTCCGTAAGGGAGAATAGAGCAATGATAAACGTCACTGAGAGTGAAATAATCTGGACTTTGATTAGTAGCTGAAATATCATGTGTTGCTGTGTGACTTGAGTATTTCTGTGGGGTATTGGTATCTACTGGTACCAGACATCATAGGACCTCAGGTTTAGAGATTTGATTATCACACATGCCAGACATTTTTATATTCCCCCAGACTGGAGGTCAGGAGGAGACCTTTTCTAACCTGTTGGTGTTGTAATGGCAAAATGTAAAATCCTGTAGGTGCTAGTAATTACCACAAAGAAAAACTGCTACTTATAATTAAACATATATCACACAGAGAATTTCCAGAAGCAACAAATTATTCACTGTTATACCATTTCCAAACAATTTATCCTTTGACTTTAATAGTCTTGTGTTAAATGCATTTATATTTTACCTAAGTCATCTGAAGAATTCTCACATATGTGTTGTGCAAGCTTTCATGGAAATAGCATATATGGTTCTAAATAAAAATGTATATCCTTTAAAAATCTTTTGCAAGGAAGCAGGAAATTTCCATACCAACACAGTTTTTTCCATCTGTAGTTAATTCAAAGCCGGCATTGCAAATGCACTGGAAACTTCCATCTGTGTTCACGCACCGACCGTTTTTACAAAGAACCCCATTCTGGATGCACTCATCAATATCTGGGACAATGAAGGATGGCGAAATATTATTCTTTTACAATAACCACAGGTAAAAACAATAAGATAATAAATGTGATGTTCAACATCCAGTTTATTTTTTTACATGTAATAACTAAGATCATGTTGCTCCTTTAGCCAAACTTCCACCTCTCACCAGCTTTTTTTTTTTTTTTTTTTTTACAGCCCTGACTTAGAGGAGCTGAAAAGGGAAAGAAAGAGGAAATTGGGCTGGAGTGTGCCGGGAAGCTGGGAGAGGTGGTCAGTGTAGGGGAAAGACTGGTACAGCTGTTTTGGACACAACAGTCGAAGATGTCCAAAGTCAGAGTGAGCTGCTGAGTAAGAATGCTGTAACTTCAAACTACCTGGGTTAAGAGCACCATGATGCAGACGGCGGGGTGAGCTTAGCCAAGCAACGAACCACGGATGAATAGGAAATGAAAAAGAAGATAAGCGGAGTCATCTGCAGAAAGAATTGTGCAATGAATCAGCACTGAGAGAGAGCTGGGAGGACGGTGGCCGGGGCGTGTAACAACAAAACTGTGAATCAAGACGAGGCCTGACTTGGTGTTGGAGTATGTGTGAGGTTCAAAGAAAACAGTAGTTGAAAACGACCATAAATCTTAAGCTCCGTTAATCAGAGAGCAGGAAGGCTACTGATGTTAGTTGGAGAAAGGAAGCTGTGATCTAGAGAAGGAAGATAAACCGAATTTTCTGTAAAGCCAGATATCACGTTGCCAGGGTTATACACGCAAATAGTGTTTATGCATAAAGGAAGCATGTCTGAGGGGAGTCTAAAATAAATCTGTAGGAGTACAACGGCACTTACTTCATTCCAAGTCTTATTTTAATAAATTTACTTTTAACCTCAACAGCCCGGGTCACTATATTTCATGGAACATTTTCATATGTGAACACAAACGGCCTTACCAATGCATGCTTGCTTAGTAGGAGTCCTCTGGAATCCAGCATGACATTTACAGTAATAGGATCCAGGTGTGTTAACACAATCTCCATTAGTGCAGGGATTTGATGTGCATTCGTCAACATCTGTGAGCGGCAAAAGAAACCATTACAGACTTCCCTCCATTCCTAGAAATGTTTGTTTAAAGTACATTTAGGCCTCCCAAATTTGAGAGAAGGCCAGTCCGTGGTTAATAAAGAGCGGAGTATTTATAAATGAATGAAAATTCCTTTCTTCAAATACAGAGGCCAGTCTAGAGATTTACAAAAATATTGCCTATTCGAAAGTACAAGGGAATTTGCTTTAATCAAGAAGTAATGATTTTTCAATCTGAGAAATGCACAATGATTAAAAGCTCTAAAAAGCCTCCCCCCCCGCCCTTTTTTTTTAAGCCAGCACTGGAAAGACATAGCTATGGGTTCTAAAAGGCTCTAACACTTATCTGTAGCAATCTGGGCAATAGCCTCCTCAAAGCCTTGTACAGTATTGGAAACCCAATGGAAGATGCTTGAAGATAGATATTTATAGATTCATTCTGTCAATTTCATGAGCTTTAAAGAAAGAAACTGACAGACTGTGGAATTTCTTTGTTATTATGTGTTGTCCTCCATTAAATATGTAACTATATATGCACTGAGGCTTGGCTGTTTAAAGTAACAGAGGATGGGACAGAAACGGAAATTAATTAAAACAAAGTCTATTACCTTCAGCAGCCTCAGGTTTCTTTAGGACCTTAAAATGGGAACAGGAATTTTTTTTTGCATAAACCAAGTTCAATGCAAATATTAGTTCTGATCCTAAATGTGAGAAACATTACTGTTTTTCATTCAAGTTCTCCTAAGGCTTGATTAAATGCAAGCCCATCGCAGAATTCAGGGACTGCAAGACCAAATGGCAGACTGAACAGTTTGGACTGCTCACAGCCCAGACAAATTGCATGTGCCAGAGTCAAAAAAGTTAAATTCATCTTATCTCAGCAATGCCCACTAAATATAATTTTGAATGCTAGTAAATTAAAAACCTTGCTGGCTGGTGAGGGCATAATGACTTGCCATTTCATATACACGTAGAAACTATTAACATATACAATTTCAGCTAAATTGGAGAGCACAACAATCAAATGAATTCACAGGTTTACCATTTTAATAAACAAATTACTCCTTTCACAGATGTTCTTTAAAAAGGAACTGTAATCTATCAAACTCACCAACCTCATTTATATAAACACTCAGACTAAATGCAATTAAGCCCTCTCTGGCAAAGGAGGGGAACAAAAAAAATCTCATAGCAAATTAAATCAAAACAACAGAGAATAACAGGATTAAATGCTTTTTCAATTCATCCAAGGGCGCCTTCAGCCCATTAAGATTCACTTACATTTAAACTTTCGGTTGATAACATCAATTCAACTGAGCCAAAGGAATGAAGCAAAATGAGAAAAGACAGAGTTTAGAGAGTTAGCAAGCATATAAAGGATACTTAGTGGACTTTCCAATAGGAATTATAACCTTGAGTTTGCAGTGTTGAAGATAGCTTAAATTCTCCGGTGTACCGTAATATCGGTGTGGTAGATGCACCTTTTCAGAAGTTTCATTGTAAAGCTCTTCATTGTAAAACTCAATTCTAGTGAAGAACATGATATCATGCACCCAACCCCCTCTCTTGAGGTCAACTTTCCAGGAAGCCAGGCCACTTTTCAGGGCCTTTTCTTTCTCTGAGAACCTGTTCCCGAGGCCCCTTGGTGCTAGGACAGCTCTGCCGATTATTTTTCCATTACAGCCATAATTCATTTTGATTTCCTTAGCCCCTTAGAGATCATACCAAAGGATCAGTACACAGAAAGATACGCTAGGTCACTTGCTTATTTTTTCTTTAGAAGTGAAAACATTCACTAAAAAACTATCAGTGAGTTTAAAATCCATGACTTTCCAATCCCATCTGTTTTGGGGGATTACTGTAAGATTTTGGCTGTAGACTAATCACAAATGACCACCGCCGTGTTCAGAAATGTACATTTCATGGCTCTGGATTCTGAGGTGTCACAGTCTAGTACCTGCAACTTATCACCTTTTGTTTCGCCTCAGGTAGAGAACAGGGATACTTAAACATTACAGTCTGCGTGCTTTGGTTTCTTCCTATGTTTTCACTGGAGACTGAGTATTTTTAAGCAAAATTCACAGGATTTTTAAACTCCTAAAATAAATGAAATTATTGAGAAAGAGGTTGATTATCAAAATGGTTACATTCTCAGATACTACTGGGGTAAGAATAGTATTCTTACAAAATACTACTAATAATAGAAGTAATAATAAAGATATATAGTATTCTTATAAAATACTTGAAAATTATATATTCTAATTTAGCAAACACTTAATTGGCAAGGGTTCTAAGATTACCTGTGGCCCAACAGAAACAGGAATTATCTCTTACTATCCCAAAATACAATTATTTGAATTGAGTTAAAACCTATTGCTAACAGGTTGCGTTATACAGACATAAAAGAGTTCCAGAAATACATTTTAGAGTAGAACTCTCAGGAAAAGGAGAGAAAAACGTGGTGAGTAAATAAAACTGTTTTCAGGTCTCATAGCAAAATGGACCCGATTTTATTTTCCTTATGTTTGATCCTTTAATAGAGTTATTACCTTTCACATTATGGCAATTTCATAAGTATCTAACACAAGTTCTCAAACAGCAATGGCAATGTGTTATTCCTCAAAACACAGGGCAATGAGTTACCACTCTTATCTCATGCTCCTATAATTTAAAATGCTGGTTAACTTAAATCCTCTTAACTTTTTCTGATATCCCAATTTATTATTTATAAAGTCAAACTCAAACTGATCAAAAGTTGACACTACAAAGAGTACTGAATTAAAAATATTAAAAACTGGGTGCCTGGGTGGCTCAGTTGATGAAAGCGACCCACTCTTGGTTTTGGCTCAGGTCATGATCTCGGGGTCATAGAACTGAGCCCCACGTTGGGCTCTGGTCTTAGCTTGGGACTCTCTCTCCCTCTCCTTCTATCTCTCCCCTCCACTTGCTCTTTTTCCGTCTCTCTCCCTGCACACCCCCTAAAATAAATAAATAAATGAATCTTTAAAAAACATATTAAAACATATTAAAAACTTATTTTCTGAAATATGCCCCAATACTAATCTTTGTCTTTATCAACTACAATAGTTAGAAAGGCAACCTTGCCTGGGTTTTAACTTTGCAGGATAGGGGGGTGAGATCAATCTAGGATGAAATTGTTTCTAACAATGTTTGGGTAAAATACTTAAGTTTGAGATATATTAACACACTAACTGTACAGACATGCAATCCCAATGCTACATTAGACAGAGTTTATGAAAACAGTTGTGGCAGCTCTTCTCACCTGGGTTTCAGAAAAGTAAGGACCTATTATTACGTTGGGACATTCACTGTATGTGATTAGCTCCCGTCGTTTGCATCTGGAGTTATACTACCTGTGTATCACCCTTGGGAGAATCGAGAAAATAGTTACTGAAATCACTTTCTGCAGGACTTAATTCGCTAAAGGAACCCCTGGTTGAGGAGGCTGGATGGAAGCCTGACTAAGAAAAAACTTTTGATCCTTAAAGATATTTCATCTTTATACCAACGGTATCAAGTTTTACTAGGTAGAATAAAGTACACCTGGGTGCTAATATGAACTAAATGGTGGCCTTTGGCTAATTTGCAGGAAAGATTAAACTTTTGGCCTGATTTTATTGGTTAGTGAATCATGCAGTAACACATGAATGACAAATATTAATAACAATACAAAGAAAGTCAATCAAATTTCAGTTTGATACACTGTAATTTTGTATGTATCTATAAGAGAAGATATTTTATATATTGTATACTTATAAATCATGTTTTCTGGTAGGAAAGTCAATTTATAATAATAAATGCCATTTATTATTATAAAAATTATAAATATATTACATAATAAATATACCCATATTTCATGGTGTTCCAAAAAGTACCACCTGGTCAACCACTTAAATAAGCATCCAGTAGTTATCAGCTCAGCCAGGGTTGCTGCATATGGTTATATCCTACATAACCCCAAGGTGTGACATCTATATAGATTACGTGAATGGTCCCTCTATAGTTGTGCAGCGCAAAACCTATGTAACTGCACATAAGGATGCTGGTTTAAGCCTTACTGAATCATTCTCAATTGTATATAGTTTAGAATGATTGGTTTTTCCAAAACATCACTTTTGGCCGACATTTTCCTTCAAAATCATAGTGCTCTTAAAACTTTTCAGTTTACACTGGTAAAATTATGAACTCTGTTCCTGGCCTGTCATCTATATAACAGAAGACCTGAGCCCAAATCAGGTATTGAGGGTTATGCTAATTACGAATCACATACACGATCATTCGCTAAACTACTTCTAAACTAAAACTACTCTCAAGAGATCATCAAAACCCTCTTCGTTATAAAATCCAACAGATTTTTTGGCCCTCATTATATTTGAGTTTTCTGCCCCATTTCACACTTGCCACTACTTTTCTCTTCAAAGGGTATCCTTGCATGGCTTTAGCGACATAATACTTTCTGGATTATTTTGCTGTCTCACCAACGCTATTAGTGAATTTTCTTTAGGGGACTATGTTGCTGTGGCATAGGGTTCCAGCCACAGTACTACTGTTACCTTTCCACTCTTGCTGTGGTTCAGTGTGGGTGACAGTACTCACCCTCATGGTTCTAACAGCCACCTCTATGTCACTGATGCCTCGATCTGTAACTCTAGCTCCGAACACTCCTCTTAGGTTTAGACCTTTATAACTCAATGTCCTAGATACCTAACACTCCACATGTCCAAAGTGACTCCTCCCCTATCTCCTCCCAATCTGCACCTTCCTCTGCATGGTGGCTACACCACCATATATCCAGTGCTGCTCAGCTAAGAAGAAAGGCAAGAGAGAGGCAGACACAGAAATCACAATATACAGGACAGGGAAAAGTGGGGGATTCTTGAAGGGGGCTATCTCAGCAGTAGGTTAAAGGAGCATATGGAAGACCGTGCACACAGAAGAGACAGCTTGGAAATCAGCTTTGCTTCGGGAGACTTTTTTTAAAATGACATATAGTCTAATTTGTTCCTATAGTCTAAAAGCTATGAAAGAACAAAGAAGGATTAAAGAATCATGAGCTTACCTATGCAATCCCCGTTTGAATCCTGCTTGTACCCCATGTTGCATTCACATCGATAGCTAGACACAGTAGGTATGCAACGCCCATTTAAACAGAGATTAGCGTGGTGCTTACAGATATCTATCGTCTGGTTCAGAATAGCTACAGAAAATCAAAGCACAAGCGGTATTTCAGCATTACAACATGTAGTACTTTTATTAAAACTGGTTTTTTAAAAGGATATTTAATAGTCCATTAAGTGTACATATCAAAGGCTCACATTATCTATATTTTATTAAAACCTGAATGTTGAGGATCTAAAAAATATTCCTGAGACACATGGTTGTGACTTGCATTTGTTAAGTGACACATCTGGAAACTTTGCCCATAAAGATGTCTTTTCAAAATTTCAGGAACATTCTACTGTACGTTTGAATGCTTTCCATTTTTTTTTCATAACTGTGCTGAATATTCAGATACAGTAAATAGGCCGTATGCCAAAAAGAATAAACATAACACTGTAGGACATCATTAAATATTATTAGCAAGAGCAGCTCTTATAAAAAGAATGAACTTAAATGTCAAGTACACCAATGCCAGTTCTGGCCTGAAGCCCAAGTTATTCAACAAAAAATGGTGAGGAAAAGAAAGCTATTTCATTAAAATATTTGGATAGGCACAGAGCAAGACTTATTCAGTTTATCTCAGTTGAGAAATGGTTCTGGAAAATAATTCAAGGGGTGTACGAACAGGGCAGCTGCAAACGGCCAAATGAAATACACTGGAACCAAAAACATGCTCTTTAATGGCGTCATCTGGACTGGAGTATGACCATGCTCTCATCTTTATTTTCAAAGAGAACCCGGGTCACTCTTCTTTTCTCCAATTTAGAAAGTTTATGGAACAGAAAAATAATATTTTCCTAAGCATTTTTTACTACTACCTTGTATTTTAGATCCTGAAAGAGGTTTTTACACACACACACACACACACACACACCTACCTTTTGAAAAAAATGCTAGGTATTATAAAATCATTTAAGGCAGAAAAATAAAGAGTCTACACAAAAAGTGAACACTCACTCAGTCCAGTGATGATGGGCCCCTGTCCCCCGGCGCCTACACCAGCTCCCCCAACTCCAGGAGAAAAGCCATTGCTTCCAGGGATGGGGATGAAGCCTGTCCCTCCTGGGCCATAGCCATTGCCACTTGGGGCAAAGCCATTCCCCCCAGTGCCCCCAGGTCTGGAACCAGCATTCCCTGGAATCCCTCCTATTGGAAGTCCGTCCATGCAAAGTCTGCGATATTCCTCTAGAAGAAAAGAAAGTTCAGTTAAACACAGATGGATGTCCTTCTGCATGATAAAAGCAATCTGTATACTGTAAGAACATTTGAGCTTATCTATATTATTTGATCTGAATAAGTAGAATATTGTCTCTTGATCCAGGTTTCCAGTGCTAGGAGTAGCAGGGAAAAGCATAGATGTTTCAGAAAAAAAATAATGAAAACCTATTTGCCACATTTTAACTGAGTTGCATAACCAAAGACTTGTCTATATGTGCAGTTTGATTTTATGTCTCCAAGTGCAACTCGTAAAATTCCAGATACAACAACCAATGCAAGAAATTTACTTAAGTGGGTGAAAATGAAAGCTTTCAGTAATTCATTCTGTAGATCTGGTTTTACTTGAAACTTCATCAGCATCGCACTTACACATTTTTCCCATCTCCTTTCTTTGCTTTAAGGGATTAGTATGGCTTCAGAATAATATTTTTTATATATGTGGATTTTAACAGAAGACAGTGTTTAGTTAGCTTTTCAAACTGCACCTTATTTGTCCAAGTATCAAAGTTGAGAGAAAAGAAACAAGATGACAACAATCTACTTATTTCTTCATCTGTTCTCAGAATTAGGACACTAGGGTCGATAGAAATGAAAATTATTTACTTCAAACGACTATTTCAGTACTAATATTACTATTATATATTATTAGTGAGACCATGAGTTTCCAAAATTATATACTATGCATTAATAGTGCTGTTTTTTAAGCTTTATTACTCAATTTTGATGTTTTACATAGCTTAGAGATTTTCAAAGAATGGGCCTTAATCTTTTTCTCCATAATAGTACACATAGATACATATCTTGAAAAGCAAAGTTCAAAAAGTTTAGTTATTTTCAGAATACTATAATTTAACATAAAGACAATATAATAAAACATACTGATGTGCCTTTAGGTGATTGATAAACATTAATCCTAATTTACCATTCATATCACATTAACAAGAGGAGCTACTTCTCATTCATCCTAAAGTAATTTCCTGATATCGCCTCAGTTATATGGTTAGTTAATACAGCAAAGTGAATGAGAGGTATCCTCCTACCCTTTTACTCTTAACATTCAGGTCATTAGAAAAGAGAAGTATCTTCAGGGATTGGGGTACTAGAAAATAGGGGCACTCAAATAAAGTTACTCAAACATACTCAAAGCTCTGAAGTGAAAGGTCAGGAGATTTGAAAACTGAATTGAAAATACTGATGTTCAAAATAATTTTTAAAAATACTTGCATGAAGACAAGTCCTAATCCATTTTCGGGAATTTCTCTGATATTAATAAAGTGTACAAAGTCAAAACTGATCCCAAATAAACAATGTCGCCCTATCCCTCACAAAAACACCATAGTCAGAGTGAAGACGGTGCTAGGAACACACAGATGACTTGATTTCAAGGAGAAGAACAAAGTACACGGGCTGTTACTGATTTTCCTAACATTGCCTGTCCCGAGCAGACTAGCAGTCGGCCACTCACCCGAGCCTCTGACGGGACAGGCCTCGGGAATGGTTCCGACGCCCCAGCAGCGGCCGGGCTCACAACAGCACTGCATTTTCGTCATTCTGCCCGGGAGCTCTTGCGCACAGCGGCCATTCACCAGGCCCGAGAAACATGTGCCTGTTCTTTGATCTGAACATGTGGAAATAAAACAGAAGGGATGCCAGAATTATTTCAGGTTCTTGTGTCAATTAGTTTACATATCAGAAGAGGCTAAGTGAAGGGAATTATTCTACTTACCTCTAATATATCTATTTATTGCCTTAGTCTCTATGACGTTTGTTCATTTCTTTACTTATTTACTGAGCAAACATTCACTGAGCACCTATTCCATGCCATATCCCAGGGACATAGGAATGAAAGATGTGAAGCAGGTATGTGCTCCTATTACACTAAGAAGTCAACCCCAGACAGATCCAGGGGAAAACAAGAACCCAATCCCAGCCTAGATTATCCAACCCCCAGCTGACCTGCAGTTGCACAGTATTATTTGCCACTGAGAGCTTATGGTTGTTCGTTACACAGCAATACCTGACTGATACAGTTGCTATTCTAGAAAGGGTGATCACAAACAGCTCCTCTGAGACAGGGACATCTGAGCAGAGACATGCGTGATGTGAGAGCATGAGCCGCTCAGTTATTTCAGGGAAGAGAAGCTCAAAGAAGAAGAGGATGTAGCCAGAGAAGAGAACACAAAAGGCATAGTGGAAGACTGAGCTCAGAGAGCTATCAAGGGCAGATCATGTACAACCCTGTAGACCATGAGAGAAGGACTTTTTGGTTTCATGTGGAATGCTGTAAGAATCACTGGATGTTTTCCATTAGAGGAAAAGTAATGGTTTACATTTTTAAGAAGAGCTCTTTGGCTGCTGACAGTAGCGAGTGCAAGAAGGTAATCGGCGAGGGATGATGGTGGCTTGGATGAGGGTGGCTTCAGTGACAATGATGAGAGGTACAGCCCAGGGACTGGGGTATGAGAGCAAGAGAGTTCTGGAAATTTCCTAAGTCTTTGACACAGACAGCTGGGATGGGAAGACAAGGGGAAAAGGAGGATTAAGGGACTTAGTACAAGGCTTCTCTTTAAACTGCGTTACATTTGGGATGTTGAATATAGGAGCCTGGAACCCAGAGGAATGGTCAGGCTGAAGCTATATACCTGCGAATGACCTGCGTATACGGGCAGTTGTAAGCTGTGAGGCTGGTAAGACATTTTCAAGAAGTAGGAGCAACGCATTATGTCAAATGGTGATGACAAGTCAAGTCAGGTGAGGACCAAGCTGTAACTGTGGGGCCTGGCAGGATGCTACAGCGAGGAGATTTTTTTGTGCATTATCTTATAGTATTGGGTGTACAGCAGTTAACATGATCAAATAGGACTATAATAAACATCATTCTGCCCGCAGGGTAGAGAATGGATCAAAATGGAAGATAAAGGCTGAAAGACATCATCGAAAGAGAACATAAAATGCAAAGTTGCATAGGGATAAAATATTAATATCATCTATAAGCCCTGTGGGCTTCAACTGAAATTGCCTTTATTGTAAGCAATAAAAAAGAATTGTGGATCTAGTTCATTATGTATTTTTTAACTTTTATCAAGAAGCTTCAAAGAAGTGTTGTCTATGACTGCAAGAAGAAATAAGTACCACAATAATCAGGAGCTGCATATCAATAATGCAGATGAAACTATTAATTATAAAAAAATCCATTAATAGGTAAAGGCTAATTTTTTATACTAGATACAGAGTTTAAAATAAATGTATTATTTTCTCAAATGGTCTGTTGTATACCTCAGGTAGCTTGTAAGTGATTGTTCAATAAAGTGACTTGGCTTTAAGGTACTTCCTGTAAGGATCAGAACACCGCCTTTCACTTCCCAAAAGAAACCTAATATGCCCCAAAGCCGAGTATTAAATTTGAAGCATGCATGCGTACTTGAAAGCACCACAGACATTTCCTAAACTTCACAAGCTGGGCTTGAACAGACTGTCACCGGGAATAAGTTCACAGGTAGGTTTCTGTGTCCAAAAATGATGCAGGAAAATAATTTTTGGAATATTTATTCCAGGAACCCTGAGTATCATATTCCTAGATTTACTCAGCTGCTACATTCCTCAAGAATAGGATGTAAATTTAGATAAGAAAGTCCTAAACTCTTAATAATCATGGTTACAAAACACACTCAGTTACTACAAAGAATGTATTTCTGTCTTCAAGTCTTCTGCAAGGAGGAGGTTGTACCACAAAGTTTGAGAAAAAATAAAAGACAAAAGTCAGAAAACAAAAGAACAAAACCACGGCCTTGAAACAGAAGATTTAGGTCTTCCCTCAAAATCTTACAATTTGATTTTGCAACTATACAGAACTCTTCTTCCTCATGGAACAGGGTTAGTGGCAGAATTAAAAAAAAAAAAAAAAACAATATTTGTTCTGTTTCCAGCAGAACGGTGGGTTAGCTACCCTGAATGTCCCTCCCAATTGGAACATCCGGCATAAAATATGAAAAAATATTAAAAAAAAATACATCAGCCAGCTGGCATGAAAGAAAGGGGAAAAACAGAGTCTCACAATGAAGTGAAAACAGGAATCTTAAGAGGTAAGTGCACAGCCAGGTTTCAGCTTTAGAGCTTCTGCAAAGCTCTGGAGACTTCGAATTTCAGCCCTGATAGTTCCATATCGTCCAGAGCATAAAAGATAAAACCCCACATTCCCCCTCCCAGCACAAAACTTCATAGGAAACTTCCTCATAAACCAGGGGTCCCAAAGAACCATATCCTTAGTACAAGGCTATAAGGTATAGGTGGGAAGCTAAGAGACTTGCCTGTCTCTACACCTGAGGACTGAGTGGAAGTAAAAAAACATCTCTCCTAAGAATCTCTAACCACAGGTTCTTCCTCAAAGAGACAGCTCTGATGTCTCACTTCATAGTAGGTTTGTGGTCTGAAAAACTTCAAAGGAAGACTAGACTACATAGAGGTCCTCAGGTAGGGATACCAAGCAACTGGCAAAAGCCAAAACAGGACAAATGAGGACTTAATATTATGCAGGTCTCAAAGAATTCCCATAGGCAAGTCCCAAGACATAGGAGTAGCTAACAAGAAAATAAATAGCTAAATAAATGAGTAAATAAATAACACATAAAAGAAACAAGCCTCCATGAACAAAAGCAGCTGAATAAACATCAGATATCAGATATAAAATGGTCAAACTGATTCTGACAATTTGTAATTATTTGTAATGACAATTCATTAAATATTAATTATAACTAAATTATATTTAACATGCTTTATTAATTTAATATCTTTCATTAAGACAATTAAAATCTAAAAATATGAACAGGTAAAAAGAGTCCATAAACTATGAAAGAAGAGACTTAAAAAAGTCAGTGAAACTTCTATAAATGAAAACTATCGTAATTGAAATAAAATGTTTAGTGGATATAACAAAGAGTATACTGCACATAGATGAAAAGAGACTTAGTGAGCTCCAAGATATATCTGAATAATTTATCTTCAGTTTCGTTCAGAGAGATGAAGAAATGGAAAATATTTTTTTAAAAAAGGTTAAGAGATACGGAGGTGAGCATGAGAAGGTAACATACATCTAGTAAGAGCACTAGAAAGAAGTAATAAGCAGACTGGGGAGAGGCGATATTCAACAGATACTAGCTTAGAACGTTCTAACAATGTTGCAAGACAATCTCAGATCTAGGAAGTCCAACAAATCTAAAGTGGGAAAAATAAAAAGAAATCCACACCTCACCACATCACTGTGGAACAGGAGACCAACAACGAAATACTGAGGGGGAAAAAAAAGGAAAAAAAAAAACAAAACAAAGAAAAACTGAGGAAGTTAAAAATGGCTAGAAAGAGAGACAGATGACCTGCTAAGGAATATTTAAACCAATCACTGGCTTCTTAATACCTTAACTAATGGATGCTAAAACACACGGGATATTGTATCTTCTGTACACTATGATAAAATAGCTGTCAACCTAAAATTCTTTATCCCAAGAAACCATCTTTCCAAAGGGAAAATTAAGGTGATTTTCAGGAACACACACAAAAAAGAAAGAATTTTCTACCAAAAGATTCTTGCTAAAGGAAATTTTAGAACAGGTTCTTCTTCTTCTTTTTTTTAAGTGGGCTCCATGCCGGGTGCAGAGCCCAACACAGAGCTTGAACTCATGACCCTGAGATCAAGACCTGAGCTAAAATCAAGAGTGGACACCTAACTGACTGAGCCACCTAGATGCCCCTTAGAAAAGGTTCTTCGGGCAAAAGGAAGATGATTCCAAATTGAAGGTTTGAAATATATGAAGGAATAATGAGGAAAAATAGTTAGATATATGGGTAAATATAAACAAGCACCAAAATATTATACAGTAATAATAATGATTAATTGGTTGCAAATACAGAGTGGCAACTGGCTAGAATTTTTAAAAGTTGGGAGGGGGAGATCAAAGTGTGACAATTCTAAAATTCTTTTATTGTTTAGATATGGGTAAAATAAAGATTAATTTTAGACTTTAAGCTACACATGCATCTTAAAATACTAGGATGAACACTAAAACCACAGAAGTAAATAATTTCTAAACAACAAGTTAAAAAAAATGGAGTGTGGGCAAGGAGAGAAAACCAATAAATAAAAAAAGAGCAAAAAAGAGGAAAAAAGTAACAAAGAAAAAATAGGAAGCACAAAGAAGATAATCAAAATGCAAACATATTGGTTGCTATAATAAATACAAATGGATCTAAATCTCAATTTAAAAGACAAAGATTTTCAAACTATGAAAAAAAATTTTTTAAATTTAGATTTAGGTTGTTTAGAGGAGATAACATTTACAACTTAAGAAGAAAAATTGAGAGGAAAAAATACACAGCAGGCATATATTTAAACCTCCGATGCCTAAACAACCTAAATCTAAATTTTTTTCATTACTAAATACCCATTTGCTTTTCCATTATGCCATTTTCAAATATACTGAATTATCATTCTGTGTGGATCTAAAAAGCATCTTTGTATGTCAAAGAGGGGTCTTCAAATTCAATAAATATAAATAATTACTATTTGACACAGTTTGGAAATCTGATCAGTCCTAAGATATGTATTGGAGGAAACATGTCATTTGTGAGAGGGTGGAAGAGCAGAAAGAGAGTGGATTAGAAAATAAATCATAACTTTTTTCATAAATTCTTCAATTAGTTTCTTCTAATAACATCAGGGAGGCAGGCAATCTCCTTTCAATCCTGTGTGTCAAAAACATACTAGGATAAGTTACAGATCAATTTGATGCATCATAGTGTAAGGTCTCCCCAAAAATACATTTCAGTGCAAACCAGGGGCTGTTTCCTTTGCATATCAGAAATTGCATGGTCCTCAGAAAGCACTGTGTTGAAAACATGTCACATGGAAGAATATCTGGAATAAAAAAAGGGGCACCCAAAAGAAGTAAGAGCTGTCTAGGCACACCATCCCTTGAAATAGGAATTATTAGGGGCAAAGGCAGATGAGGCATATTTATGACACAACAAGGACAAATCCTTCTGATGCCTGGTGTACGTTTAACTGCAAGCCTGATATGCCAGAAGTAATGAAAACAAGTCTATTTTTCTAACAATCTATCACCCTCACTACATTCCTGAACAAGGTTTACATGAAGTCTCATTTAAAGCCCCACTATGGAAGAGGAAGCAATTCATCTTCTCTGATTAAAATTATAAATCTATACAAACTGAGGGTTGCTGGAGTGGAGGGGGCTGGGAGGGATGGGGTGGCTGGGTGATGGACACTGGGGAGGGTATGTGCTATGGTGAGTGCTGTGAATTGTGTAAGACTGATGAATCACAGACCTGTACCCCTGAAACAAATAATACATTATATGTTAATTAAAAAAACAAAAAATAAATAAAATAAAATATAAATCTATCTTGAAGCAAAATAATGGCACTCTTATCAGAGTGTTTTCATGGCTTGACATTTACTCTAAGCTTGATTTGAGAACTAATAGTTAATTAGATGATGTGATGAAAACCTTGTAAAAGCTGGGGATTGTACCTCAAAATAAATAGACCTCCTGTTGAATGAGTGTTGCTCATTAAAAATGAAGGATTCAGCCGGAAAACACCGATAAGGTTAGCTCAGGTTAGAATACTAGTGATCTAGGTGTTGGGTAAATAGCATCCATTGTCTCAGGCTTCATCCCCTGATCCTGGAGGACTGCACCTGCCTCTTTGATGGTCTGGAGCCAACCTGGGTTCCCCTTGATTAATTCTGCAGATTCTTGCGATTTCTCAAATACTTCCATGTAGGGTTTCATTGAAAGTTTCCATTACACAAGACTAACTAGAACTAGGAACAATGAAAGAAACAGAAGTACTGTGGCTCCTAGGTTTACTGCATCCTTTAAAATAGTGAGGTGTTTCTTCCTTACTAACTTCTTCTTTCTAGGATCTTCCTTCCTTTTTTTTTTTTTTAATTTTATTTTATTATGTTACGTTAGTCACCATACATCATTAGTTTTTGATGTGGTGATCCACGATTCATTGTTTTCATATAACACCCAGTGCTCCATGCAGTATGTGCCCTCCTTAATACCCACCACCGGGCTAACCCATCCCCCACCCTCCTCCCCTCTAAAACCCTCAGTTTGTTTCTCAGAGTCCATAGTCTCTCATAGTTCCTCTCCCTCCAATTTCCCCCTCTTCATTTTTCCCTTCCTTCTCCTAATTTCCTCCATGCTATTCCTTATGTTCCACAAATAAGTGAAACCATATGATAATTGACTTTCTCTGCTTGACTTATTTCACTTAGCATAATCTCCTCCAGTCCCATCCATGTTGATGTAAAAGTTGGGTATTCATCCTTTCTGATGGCTGAGTCATATTCCACTGTATATATGGACCACATCTTCTATATCCATTCATCTGTTGAAGGGCATCTCGGCTCTTTCCACAGTTGGGCTATTGCGGACATTGCTGCTATGAACCTTGGGGTGCATATGGCCCTTCTTTTCACTACATCTGTGTCTTTGGGGTAAATACCCAGTAGTGCAATTGCTGGGTCATAGGGTAGCTCTATTTTTAATTTTTTGAGGCACCTCCACACTGTTTCCCAAAGTGGCTGTCCCAACTTGCATTCCCACCAACAGTGTAAGAGGGTTCCCCTTTCTCCACAACCTCTCCAACATTTTGTTTCTTGCCCTGTCAATTTTTGCCATTCTAACTGCTGTAGGGTGGTATCTCAGTGTGTTTTTTTTTTAATTTTATTATGTTATGCTAATCACCATACATTACATCATTAGTTTTTGATGTAGTGTTCCATGATTCATTGTTTGCATATAACACCCAGTGCTCCATTCAGTACGTGCCCTCTTTAATACCCATCACCAGGCTAACCCGTCCCCCACCCCCCTCCCCTCTAGAACTCTCAGTTTATCTTTCAGAGTCCATAGTCTCTCATGGTTCGTCTCCCCCTCCGATGTCCCCCCCTTCATTTTTCCCCTCCTACTATCTTCTTCTTCTTTTTTTTTTTTTTTTAACATATAATGTATTATTTGTTTCAGAGGTACAGGTCTGTGATTCAACAGTCTTACACAATTCACAGCGCTCACCATAGCACATACCCTCCCCAATGTCTATCACCCAGCCATCCCACCCCTCCCACCCCCCACCACTCAAGCAACCCTCAGTTTGTTTCCTGAGATTAAGAATTCCTCATATCGGTGAGATATGATACATGTCTTTTTCTGATTGACTCGCTCAGCACAATACCCTCCAGTTCCATCCATGTCATTGCAAATGGCAAGATTTCATTCCTTTTGATGGCTGCATAATAAATTTCCCTGATGGCTAATGATGATGAACATTTTTTCATGTGTCTGTTAGCCATTTTGTATGTCATCTTCAGAGAACTGTCTGTTCATGTCTTCTGCCCATTTTTTGACTTGATTATTTGTTTTTTGGGTGTTGAGTTTGAGAAGTTCCTTCTTGGATATCAGCCCTTTATCTGTAGTGTCATTTGCAAATATCTTCTCCCATTCTGTGGGTTGCCTCTTTGTTTTGTTGACTGTTTCCTTTGCTGTGCAGAAGCTTTTTATCTTGATAAAGTCCCAAAAGTTCATTTTTGCTTTTGTTTCACTAGCTTTTGGAGATGTATCTTGTGAAACAAAAGCAAAAATGAACTTTAGGATCTTCCTTCTTAATTAAAACAAGTATCTCTGTTCCACCAGTTAACTTGTATGTGATTCTGAAGTTAAAAGTAAAACACTACTCAGTGTACTGCTGCATCCCTGTCTCCCCTTCTCCCGTTAGTTAAACATTTTTAGGCATTTTGGGTTATCCCTCAAGTGTTTTGTTGCAAATATGCACGTGCTCATGTGATCAACACCCATGGCCACACAAGGATCTGCATGATAACAGCGTATCCTGGTCATTACTCTAAATCATTGTATGAAGACCTTCCTCATTTCTTTTAAAAAGTTGTTTCCCCCATTGATTTTCATCTCTGGTCTATGTCCTGCTCGAACATCTTGATAGGCTCTCATTGCCCTCAGGATCAATCTGAAACTCCTCAGCATAGAAGTTAAGAACATTAGCAACCAAATCTTAATCTCAATCATTTTTCTTGTTTTTTCTCCAACTATTTCCTCCCTCAGCTCTCTTTCACAGATAAACTCTTCGCACCCTCTCCAGAGCCCCTCAGACACTTTCTGTGTCTGCCATCTTTCTCATGCCTTTCTTCTTACTCGGCACACCCTTATTCCCTTTGTGCAGCTCCTACCTGTGTGCCAAAGTCTACAGCAGGACCGATTTCCTCAAGAATTTTTGACTTATAGAATCCAACGCCTACAAAATGATTTAGCAGTTAATCACCCATGGCCTTAAACATTTTCTTTCACTACTATTTTTTTCACGTTTATGTTTTCAGGTTTTGTTTTCTTAAGAATATTCCAAGACAATATTGGGCACTGAAACTTTTGTAAGGCTCAAGAAAACATCCTAGGATGTTGTGGCCATAAGATTTCTACATGCTTACTCTCATTTCCTGAACTTTGCTGGCTTTGTTGCTGACTGGTACTTTCAAATCTCTCTGCTTAGGGTCCCTGCTGGCTCTGTGTTCACAACAGCAGTAGGCATACCATCTTGCATACAGAATTTGCTCATTGCTCTTATCAGTTCATTAATTACTCATTGCTGTCTGCCAGTCACTCTCTCTGCCTATATTACCACGTGGAAGTTAGGTATTAATATAATGCCAGAGTATTCCAAAATGACATCAGGGTCATTAAACTGTGCTATTAAAAATGCTTCTAAGAAAAAGATTATTAGGCATGTTTCTACTCTTTTTAGAACTGACATACGTTAGTACTCTATGTTGAAAAGAAAGCTCTGTCCTGGGTATTTAAAAAAACTTGATAAAACATACTAGATAAAATTACATTAGGCATTTGACTTTTATATTTAGTATAAAGTAAAATGGGAAAACTATCCTAGTTTGAAATTAAAATGCCCAGCTAAATGCTTCTGCCATATGAAATTGTTTTCCTACACATAAAAGAAATAAGGCAGTTTACTGATGCTTTATAATGTGGTATACACTCAGGATATTTTTGTTAACCAGAATAAGAAATCAGGGCAGCATTCAGCATATGTCACTCTCAGAACAGAGCTGCAGATAACATGCAGTTTCATACTCGAGAAAAAGTTTTGAGTCCATCCAACTCATTATTGTTAGTATAGATGTGGTTACAAAATAAATAGTGTGGACATATCTGTAACATACATAATTTAATCATAAACAAATTCAATGTAAGAAAAGACAGACGCAGATTTAAAAAAAATCAAAATCAAAGATCTCTTACACATTAAAATGTTAGATTTGTTTTTTCTCATCTATGGAAAACACATACTTATTCCAAATGTAACATGGTTATTCAAAAAAGTTTTTTTTATTATTCAAAAAAACTTTAAGCTGCTTACTTAATTGTAACAATGGTTTTATAATTTTGGAGAGCCACTCTTCCCTCCTTAGGGGATCTCCTTTGTTCCTGGGTCAGGATGTTGACCCTGGAATGAACGGGGAATCATGCTTAGCATAGGACTCACTGTGCCTCAGCTCTCTGAAGCTCAAGCAGGCTCTTATCTTGGGGGCATTCTGGACCATCACTCAGGGCTACCACATCATGTCCAGCAGGATGCCAAATGATGCAAAGCAGTTATTGACCAACACAAAATTTTCACATTCAAGATCATCTCCTTCATCCATTTGATGGCTTGTCTATTCATTTCTAAAAGATTTACTGAGCCAAACTTCTACACAAGGCACCAGGTAAGGCTCTGAGGGAGCAGGATAAGGCAAGGCCAACAGAACTCACGGTCTGGTCAACAAACAAAGCACAAGTATCTGTGCAATGTGATAAAACCAGAAATGAAGGAAATGAAAAATATTATGGGGTGGGCTGATTAATTTTGCCCAAGAAGAAAATGTGATCTCTAACTGGGGACTTAGAGGATGAGTCGGGTTTCAATGAGCACAGAAAGGGGAAATCAAGATGCTTCAGAAGAGAGGACATTTTAGGCAAAGGCATGGCGGTGTGGTCATGCAGAGCAGTGACAGGAACGTGAGTATGAGGCCCCAAGTGTTAGAAATGAGTCTTTTTCGTGTGTATGAAAGATTTTATTTATTTATTTATTTTAGAGAAGGATTGAGAGCATGAGCAGGGGGATGGGCAGAAGGAAAGGGAAAGAGAGAATCTCAAGCAGACTCCATGCAGAGCGCAGAGCCTGACACAGGGCTCGATCCCACAACCCTGAGATCATGACCTGAGCTGAAATCAAGAGTCGGATGCTTAACTGACTGAGCCACCCAGGCGCCCCAGCAATAGGTCTTGAATACAGGCTGGCACCAGGTTCTAAAGGGCTTTGAATGTCCAGGTAAAGAACTTAGAACTTTATAGAGGCAGGCAAGAGATAAAGAGAATTTATCATAATTTCGTGGTAAACCAAGTATCTGACAGCAAAGGAAAACAATCTCCATAAATCACTGGGAATCTTGATCTTGTTATCTGAATATAATGAAGAATATGCCTCCTTTTCAATGCAAAAAAAAAAGTGAACACAAATTGTTTGATTAAATAAATATTTAGAAATGTAAAAAATCAAATACAAAAAATTAATTTGGAAATTATGATATAAAAGATTAACATTTGTGTCAAATTCTTCTAATGAGTTTGCTTCTCTTCTCACCCCTTACCACCTCCATTCTAATCCATTCTCAAAGGCCTTCGATTACTCCACCTACCAAATAAAATACATACACCTGATGTGGATTTCCAGAACTTCACAATAATAACCTCACTTCTCCAGCCTCCCTTTTTCTTCTAGCCATATTCTACAACATAAGTTTTCTAAAACTAGGGTCTATGGCATGAGCCAATAATGTTCAATGATGACTCCCAAATTGGTATTCCTCCTACAGAATTGAATCCATGCCTATTTCAAGCTGATGAATATGTGTGTGTGGGTGTACACAGATTATTATTTCCATAGTTTTAGAAAATCAAGCCAAGTGGAGGCAGTCCTACTAGTTTTCAACTCTCCTAGACCTGTGACTTCAAAATTAAATTAAATGAATTAGACTTACATGCAGTGAGTCAATGGGCACACTGACCCTAAAACCAGTTAATTTTCTCCATTTTCTAGCCTTAATAGTGCACATAAGATGTCTGAGCTAGGGCGCCTGGGTGGCTCAGTCGTTAAGCGTCTGCCTTCGGCTCAGGTCATGATCCCAGAGTCCTGGGATCGAGTCCCACATCGGGCTCCCTGCTCGGCGGGAAGCCTGCTACTCCCTCTCCCACTCCCCCTGCTTGTGTTCCTGCTCTTGCTCTCTCTCTCTCTGTCAAATAAATAAATAAAATCTTAAAAAAAAAAAAAGATGTCTGAGCTAATGTCAGATAGGAACTTGGATGCATTCATAAAGAACAAACAACTGTCATTCAAATCTCATTACTCTTAAGTTGGGAGAGGGAGGCCGGACGCAGACATCCTACCTCTCAAAGCAGATTGTCCGCATAGTACTGGAGAAACCACTCACACTAGAGACCTGGATATCTAGGCACAGGGTCTCCACCTGCTTGAAGTAACTAAGGAGGCAGTGCAGTGTCAGACTAACACGGTGCAGGAGCCCCAGAGATCTGCATTAGAACATTGGCTCCATCTACTGGCTCTTAACCTCTCTGAACCTCAAATTTCTTTGTCTGCAAATCTGAGTAATTACACCCATCACACAGAGCTATTATAGGAATTACATAACATACGGGTCCAGTGCAGGCACATCCTTCTTCTCCTCCTCTTAATCATAATCAAGTATGTTTTATTGCACACTTACTAAGAAGAAACTGAGGTATAGGGGGGTCAGTGGCTTGCCCAAGGCCCCAGTTAGTTCTGAGATAATGAGGTAATATAGATGTGCAGTGCCTTACACATGGAATGTGTTTCATAAATGGTAATGATTATTTTTACTGCCACTACTTCTGTTTTTTCTATTATGGCCATTGCTATTCTTCTACCAGTATTTATGATGACAATATAGTATTCTGAAGGCAGAATCTATACCTCTAACCTTCACTGTTGGATGGCGGCTCTAAGTTTAAAGCTTTGCTCAATAAGGGATGACCCAGACCATGACTGAAATACACTGTTTCATCTTTCCAAACGAAGGAAAACATACAAATATATCTGGCTTTACGTTGAATATACTTAAAACGCAAAATTAAAGGTGTCAATTTCTTTTTTGTAGTAACTCTTTTTCACTAGAATAAACAAGCCCTAAGTAAATAAGACATCGACTACATTCATGATTCATAGCAATGAAAGAAGCTTTAATTACTACATTCTGTCTCCCAAGGCAGATTTAAAAAAAAAATCTTTCTCCTGCCTTTGTGTCTCTAGCACTCGGCAAGAGCAATGTCTTGAGGAAGTCTTTCTTCATTTCCAAAATGATCCTGACAATATAAAACAAACCCAGATGGTTTCTGAAACTGAAGTCTTTGCAAAGAGCACCTGGTCTATCAATCCCTCAATAGTGGTGCCATTTATTTTAAACAACCTTTTCAGCCATTTTCCCAATGGTTTTATAATTGTTGCCATCTTCATACATGTTTGGGCTATTCTGTTGTTATAAAGAAGCACTGTATTGTGCCTTCAAAAATCCAAGGCTTACCGATGCACCGAGAGCCATCTGTTGAGGTCACGTATCCACGTGGACAAATGCAAAAATAGCTTCCCACGGTGTTGGAACACTCTCCAGTCTCACATATCCCAGGAATGATGCTGCACTCATCAATGTCTAATCAAGGGAAGGAGAAGAAGATGATTGAGAAAGGTGTCCATTAAACAGCTCGTACAAGGGATTTTTTTAAAGAGCATCAGAGCACTCATGGTTGATTAGGTTAGATCATATAACCCTGAATATACTCTTGTTTCAGACCCTGAGGAATTTCTCACACATATCTATGGGAACTGAGATGAAAGTAAACTCCCATGGCAGTAAACAATGCCAAAGAAAGCAAAACTCTATATCCTTTTCTCCCCCTCCCCAACAAATGCAATTTAAATTGAAAATAAGTAAAGATGTCAATGTTTTAGTTTCTATTCTATATCAACTAGGGAATTATCCTACGACAGCCTTTAAAAAACACATATAGGGATTACATTTTAAAATATGGAATAACAGAATACATTTAAAAATTTATAGCTGATTTTCATGCTAATTATTTGAACTGATGGATGGTAGCAAGTAATTTTTTTTTTTTCTATTTGGATTCAGGACATGTTTTTGTACTTACATTTGAATATGGGTATATTTGACATTCTGGGAATTAACTTTAATTCTAAAATAACACAGAAACATGGCAGAGGGCAAACTCGGGAGGCTTTGGGAGGTGTCCAGTTTTCTTATCGTGCCTCCCTGCACTTACCCATTCAGCTTATTAAATGCCTGGACTAGTCTATTCCCTCGCACGTCCATGAAAGATCTGCTTTCTTTTAAGCTTTCGTTAAAGCAGAAAACCTGGCCACTTATATAAGCATTAATGTATTTTTCTTCTAGAGTTCAGTAAGCAGAGAGAGGTGGAAAGTCAAACAAAACTACAATTAAGTACACTGGGACCTAATTGCTAATACATTTAAGAGGAAATGAGGAATTGTGAAGGAAATCCAGCCACAGATGCCTAGGAGTTGGCCCTCTTCTTTAAGGCACATAGCTAGCAAAGACCACTGAATACAGAGAAGGATTTAAAAGTCATAAACATAATGATTATGGAAAAGCAAACCTGAGCTTTTAGTTTCTTTTGAGTTTTTTTTAGTTGCATATTTATATTTTAATATATCAATTAAAAAAACAGGAAAAAATATATTCTTAAAAATGTAAGGAAAGAAATTTTATTTTTTTAAAAAGATTTTATTTATTTATTTATCAGAGAGAGAGAGCAAGAGAGAGAGCACAAGCAGGGGACGTGGTAGGCAGAGGGAGAAGTAGGCTCCCCACTGAGCAAGGAGTCTGATGTGGGACTCGATCCCAGGACCCTGGGATCATGACCTGAGCTGAAGGCAGACGCTTAACCGACTGAGCCACCCAGGCATCCCGGGAAAGAAATTTTAAGCCCCACAATTTAAAAAACTCTTGGCAATGCCTTTCTTGAATTCCTCCATTGATCTAATCATTCTTTTCTCCTCCATTTATTCTGACAAGCTACTCTTGCCTACAAGCTGTGTCATGAAATAACTATAAGCCTGTGTGTCTTCTTGGAATGTTCTCATATAAAAAAGTTACCAGATTCAGACATTCCCTGAAATAATATCTTCATTTGAGGCTTAGCAGTTAGCCACTGAAGGCGCAGTGGGACAAATCAAAATTGACCAATTCCCTGAGAGGGATCAGAATTCTAACATGAATTGACTACATGAGAAGCAAGTACATAATGCAGTGCAGTTACCAGCAGATTTAATCCAACAAAATGAAACCATGTGTGCAAAATTAGGACCTACTGCATCTTGTGTTGCTCTCTCGGTGCCGTGCATCTTAATAAAATCAAACGTGGATTCAGAATAGAAAGGAAAGTAGAAGAGCTATGCTTTAATCACCCAATGCACTGATAAGTCACTTGAGGATAGAGAAGACTATAGAAGAGACCAGCACATAGTAGAGTACCAAGCAGTGCAGAGGTGAGACAGCCCACACTGCCTTCTGATCCTCTACGGTCCTACCAACAGTCAAGGCACTTATGGAGCACAGGGTTGATCTAAATTCTTAAAAATTAGAAACCTTAAGTCCTTCATTTAAGCATTAACTCTTATTTCCAAGCATTTCCTTTCATAATAAACAACTTCTTTGTGCTCTACTTCCAAATACCGTCCCTGACAACAAAGAGTAGAACACTGAAAGACGTTTGACATTTTTCTTTTTTAAGGAAAAGAAAAATCTGGAACAGAGAAGAACACATGGAGTGATATTAAATTTGCGGGTTTTGTGTTAAATGCTTTAGTGCACCCAAACCCCATGTTTCACAATTCTTAGAATTAACTAGGAAACTTAGAAGGTTAGCTTCCAAATAATTGTATGAAAAAGGCTCCTACTAAAGTATTTAGGAATCCTACATGAACAATAGGAATGTATTTCATTTTTGGGTAGACTCCCACCTAAATTTTAAAAATTCAGTGTTTTTTTTTTTTTAACTGATCAAAACACCCTGCATTTCAATGCAGTCATGCCCAATATTTATCCATCAATTTAAATTTAAATTTAGCATTAATATTTATGGTAAGAAGGATGTGTGGCTTCAGCTCTTTTATAATATTAGTTCTTCAAGATCATATGTCACGATCAGATGATAGTATCTTTGCAAATATAAAGAGTACACTGGTAAGATACACAGAAATGTGTCTAAGGGTGATAAATCTTTTCACTGAAAAAGGCAAAGTCTTTTAATAAAAGGAGTTGGTTTCATTTGTCCTCAGCATATCTAATGTGCCTCCAACAACCTTCCCTTGAACTTTTTATAAAAGGTTTATTTATCAGGGGGAGGGAGGGCTCCTGTGTGGCTCAGTCCTTAAGCACTGGACTCTTGGTTTTGGCTCAGGTCACGACCTCAGGGTCATGAAATAGAGCCCGGCGTCGGGTTCCATGCTCAGCACGGAGTCTGCTTGAGGTTCTCTTCCCCTCTCTGCCCCTTCCCCCACTCGCATGTGTGCGCTCTCTCTTTCTAAAATAAAAATTAAAATCTTTAAAACTTTATCAGTTTGGTGGCTTTGGTCTGCAAATACCAGAAAAACTGGTCTAAAGGGACATAAATCAAAAAATTAATAGCTTGCATATCTGAAGTCCATACGCCATGGACATCAGATTGGTTTAAGTCAATGTCTCTTGTTCAGTTTCTCTGAGATATGCTCAACTATGCCCTCTGTGCTTTGATTTCATCCTTAGGCTGTTTTCACTGACAGGAGCAAAATGGCTGTAGCAGTTTCTAGGCTCGACCTTTGACCCCAGGACATATAGTGGAGAAGAGGGTGTCTCTTCCTATGGCTCTCTTTTAGGAGGGAGGAAACTTTTCCCCAGGAGCACCCAGCACACCTTCCCTGTTGTCCTAATGTTTTGAGCTATATCCCTCTAGCCAGGAGAATATGCTGATTGGCAATCCTGAACCTAGAATTCTGAACCAACTGTATGCTGATTGGCTATCCTGAACCTAGAATTCTGAACCAATTACTGTGGCAAGTGGAATGCAGTCAGATTTAGACTAATAAAGAACAACAAAAACAGCACAGATAAGTGCATCTGAAAAGAGAGCACAGCTGAAGCATGGAAAGTGTACCAGAATGGGTAGGAAGTTGATGGAAGATGAGCTTAGCTAGTTAGCCATAGGTTGAATCCTGGAGAGTCCTCCCAAGGACTTTGGCTTTTATTATGAGGTGATTTATGGTGTCTATGAAGGAGTTTAAATTGCATTCATAAGCAAATCAGTATTTTAGAAAGACAATTCTTGTGTGTAATGTGGGCAGATAATGAATCGCCTAGTGATTAATGATGAGAGCATGGAATAGGCTTTATGGTGAGAACACATTTTCGTGAGATATGAGGAAGGAGAAATCAACAGGACTTAGCTACAGGATAAATTAGACTTCTAGCTTGATTAACAAGGGACATAATGGTAGTGCTATTAACAGGGAATGGGACATGGAGAGAAGAACACATTTTAAGGTTAAGCTGGGTTTTGGACTTTTTGAACTTCAGATTTTTTTAGAGAAACGGGCAGCAATTCCAACTGCGTAGCTACAAATTTGAAACTCAATAGAGACATAAGGGGTAAAGATGTACACTTGTGATTTATCACCAACTCAGTGGGTTGTGTTTGAAGTTGTAGTAATAAATAAGATGTGCAAAGGAGACACATAAATGAAGAGAGTTGAATTTAAGGAGAGAAATTCTGAGAACCAACACATTCCAAGAGAAAGTCAAAGGAAGAAAAGCCATTATAGGTGACTGGGAAGGAAAAATTAGGGAGAGATGAGGAAGAGTATGATGAATGAAGGCCAGTATGGACACTGTCAAAAGGAGAGGGTTGTTGAATGTGCCATGGAAGGGTAAAGAAAGAGAAGGGCTGGAAAGTGCTTTGTAATTTGAAGAAGTTGAACACAGGTTTTGTGTTTTTTTTTTTTTTAAGAAAATTAGATCTAATCAAAACCATCTGACAGATTTGACTGCCAAACCACAGAACCTCATATTTGTCAACCAACATTTACAACATTTACTGTAAATCTTACTCTAAGCAGAATATAATGAACAATTTGGTAAGTAGTGCTAAGTGTGATCTCAGATTATCACTGAATTCTAAGAACATGGCCCTAGAGATTCTGTCATTTCCAATATGGACATCATACTATAAAGCAGTCCATGTAACAATTATGTTACAGGGAACTTAGAACAAATTAAACAAGAAATTCTGCTTTTAAAAAAGTCTTCGTGTTTTCTTTCCATCAGTGTCAAGGAACTATATGTATGTGGTCTATTCTGTATAATTTTTTTGGGTATAGGAAAATGTACATTTCCATTTTACACTGAACTTCTATTAATTAATATGTTATTTAAATTTATGACTAAATTTTAAACAGAATAAACTGCTACCTGTTTCAAGCTTTATAAGGACAACAGGCATTACAGAAATGGTAAAATAAGCTATAATGGAAAAGTAACGTTTGCTTTCCCCTTTCCAGATTTTGAATGGTGTGTATCGATGTACTCAGAATTCTATTGTATATTCATAAACAGTTTTACTGAAATATAATATTATATGGTAGTACAATTCAACCCACTTGCGCAAAATTCAATGGTTTTTAGTATATTCACAGGGTTGTGCAACCATTCCTACAAGTTAATTTTAGAATATTTTCATCCCCTCAAAAGTACTTCCATCCCATCAGTTGTCACTCTTCCTACCTCCTTCTAAGCTCTAGGGAGTAACTAACCTACATTTAACTAAAATATGTACAACTAATACTAACTAATCTGTCTCTACAGGTTTGCCTGTTCTGGGCATCTCCTATAAATGGAATCATAAAATATACGGTGTATAATAATATTACAGTGTATGGATAGATCACATTTTATCTATTTATTCATCAGTTAATGGATATTTGAGTTATTTCCATTTTATTGGCTATTATGGATAAAGCTGCTAGGAACATTTGGGTACTAGTTTTATGTGGACATATATTTTTATCTCACTTGGGTATACACCTAGAAGGGAAATTGCTCAGTCATAAGGTAACGTTATGTTTCATTTATTGACGAACTGCCAAATTGTCTTCCAAAGCACCTGTAGAATTTTAAATTCCCACTAGCAATGTATGAAGGTTCCAGTTTCTCCATATTCTTGCCAAGATTCATTATTATCTTTTATTTTGTAATAATGTGAAATGGTATCACACTGTAGTTCTGGTTTGCATTTCCCTAATGACTAAAGATGTTCCACACATTTTCATGTACTTAGTGGATTTTTACATTTCTTCTTTGGAGAGATATCTATTTAATTGCTTTGTCCCATTTTTAATTGAGTTATTTGCCTATTAATAATTGAGTTGAAAGAGTTCTTTATATATGTCCTGTATCTGATACATAATTTGCACATGAATTTCCAATATGAATTTTAGAACAGACTGCCAATTTCTGCAAAAAAAAAAAAAAAAAAAAAGCAAATCAGGATTGCAACAGGGATTGTGTTGCATCTACAGATCAATTTAGGAAATACTATCATCTTAACAATATTAAGTATTCCAATCTAATACATAGGATGTTTTTCCATTTATTTAGAACTTCTTTAATTTCTTTCAAAAAGGTTTTGCAGTTTTAAATGTAAACGTCTTTCATTTCTTTTGTTAAATGTATCCCTAGCACTTTATTCTTTTTGATACTATTATAAATGGAATCCTTTTCTTAGTTTCACTTTCAGAATGTTCACTGCTAGGGTATGGAAATGCAATTGATTTTTATATATTGATATTGTATAACATCAACCTGGCTGAACTCCTTCATTGGATCTAACAGTTTTTTAGAGGACGCCTTCTCTGCTTCAGTGGATACCTTACTCACTTTAGTTGATATCTTCTCCACCAAAAGCATGTCATCTGCACATAGTTTTACTGCCTCTTTTCCAATCTGGATACTCTTTATTTCCTTCTCTTGCCTAAATGCTCCGTTAGCCAGAAGCACTTATTCTTTTGCCAGGAAGTATGATGTTAGCTATGGATTTTCATAAATGCCCATTATCAGGAGGTTTCCTCCTATTCCTAATTTGTTGATCATTTTTATCATGAAAGGGTGCCAGATTTTTTTAATGCACTTCTTGCATCTACTGAAATAACTGTATGGCTTTTACCTTTTATTCAGTTATTTGGATGGTGTATTACATCATTTGATTTTTCAAAGGCTGAACCACCACCCTGCATTCCCAGAATATATATGTGTATAGAACAAGAATATATGATCATGATGTATAATGACATATAATCCTTTTGATATGTAGCTGGATTCCGTGTGCTAATATTTTCTTGAGGATATCTGCATCCATAATCATGAGGAATATTCATTCTAGTTTTTTTTTTTCCTTGTTTTCTTTGTCTGGCTTTAGTATTACTGTGACATTGTCCTCAGAGAGTGAACTGGGAGACATTTCAACCTTCTCTATTTTGGGGAAGAGTTTAGGAAATATTGGTATTAATTCTTCTTTGAACATTTGGTAGAATTTATCACTGAAGTTATCTGGGCTTGGGATTTTCTTTCTTGTGGGAAATTTTTAAAGTACTAATGGGATCTCTTTACAATTGCTATATCATGTTACTATAATGTATTGTTATCATCTATTCAGATTTCCATTTCTTCTAGAGACAGTTTTGGTAGTTTGTGTCTTTCTAGGGACTTGGCCGTTTTGTCTAAGTGGTCTAATTTATTGGCATACAATTGGTCATTCTATTACTTTATAATCATTTTTGTAGGTCAGTGGTTATATCTTTTCTTTCATTTATAATTAATAATTTGGGTCTTCCTTCTTTTCTCTTGTCCAGTCTAACTAAAGGACTGTCAATTTTGTTGATCTTTTCTGTCAACTGAGCATGATTTTCCGTATTTTCTGTCATCTCTAATATTGTCTTCCTTCCGCTTTCTCTGATTTTAGTTTGTTCTATTTTTATTTCCAAAGTGGAAGATGAGGTTATTGGTTTGAGTTCTTTCTTTTTAATATAAGTGTTTACAGCTAGAGATTTCCCTCCAAGGACTACTTTAAATGCATCTCACAAAGTTTTGGATATTCTGTCTTTCATTCATCTCAAATTATTTTCTAGTTTCCCTGTGACTCTTCTTTGCACCCTTAGTTATTTAGAAATCTGCTGCTTAATTTTTACATATTTATGAATTTTCCAAATTCCCTTCCGTTATTGATTGCATTTAATTCCATTGTGGTTGGAGAACATCCTTTGCATGATTTCAATCTTTTAAAATTTATTAAGCTTTGTTTTACGGCCCAGCATGTGGTCTGTTAGGGAAAACGTTCTATGTGATTTCAAGAAGAATATATATTCTGCTGTTGCTGTGTGGAGTGTTCTTCAGATGTATGTGAGATCTAATTAGCTTATTGTGTTGTTTTATTCTAGTTCCTTGTTGATCTTCTGCCTCGTATTACTGTATCCATAATTGAAAGTGGGGTATTGAATTCTCCACTACTGTTGATAAACTATTTCTCCCTTCAATTCTGTCAGTTTTGCTTCATGTATTTGGGGATCTGTTGTTGGAAGCATATATATTTTTACAACCATTACAACTCTGATGGATTAATCCTTTTATCACTAGGAAATGTTCCTCTTTACCACAGTAACATTTTTTATTTAAAATCTATTTTGTCTGATAATAGTTTAGCCATTCTAGCTGTTTGTGCTTTGCATAATATATCTTTTCTTCATCTTTTAATCTTCAACCTATCTGTATTTTTTTTTTTAATTTTAAAGTATGTCTTCTAGAGGCAGCCCACGGAATGGGAGAAGATATTTGCAAATGACATTACAGATAAAGGGCTGATATCCAAGATCTATAAAGAACTTCTCAAACTCAACACTCAAAAAACAACCCAGTCAAAAAATGGGCAGAAGACATAAACAAACACTTCTCCAAAGAAGACATACAAATGGCTAATAGACACATGAAAAAATGCTCCACATCACTAGCCATCAGGGAAATACAAATCAAAACCACAATGAGATACTACCTTACACCAGTTAGAATGGCAAAAATTAACAAAACAGGAAACAACAAATGTTGGTGAGGATGTGGGGAAAGGGGAACCCTCTTACACTGTTGGTGGGAATGCAACCTGGTATAGCCACTCTGGAAAACAGTATGGAGGTTCCTCAAGGTGTTAAGAATAGAGCTACTCTATGACCCAGCAATTGCACTATTAGGTATTTACCCCAAAGATACAAATGTAGTGAAAAGAAGGGGCACATGTACATGTACCCCAATGTTCATAGCAGCAGTGTCCACAATAGCCAAACTGTGGAAAGAGCTGAGATGCCTTTCAACAGATGAATGGATAAAGAAGATGCGGTCCATATATACAATGGAATATTATTCAGCCATCAGAAAGGATAAATACCCACCATTTGCATCAACATGGATGGAACTGAAGGGGATTATGCTAAGTGAAGTAAGTCAAGCAGAGAAAGACAATTATCATATGGTTTCATTCATATGTGGAGCATAAGCAATAGCTTGGAGGACCATAGGTGAAGGGAGGGAAATCTGAAGGGGGAGAAATCAGAGAGGAAGACAAACCATGAGAGCCTATGGACCCCGGGAAACAATCTGAGGGTTTCAGAGGGGAGGGGGTTGGGGGAGGGGGTAACAGGGTGACGGGTACTAAGGAGGGCACGTGCTGTGATGAGCACTGGGTGTTATACATAACTAATGAATCCCTGAACACTACATCAAAAACTAATGACGTACTATACAGTAGCTAACCGAACATAATAAAGAAAAATAATAAAGTATGTCTTCTGTAGACTGTGCAAGGTACTGATTGGTCAAATGGTCTATGTAAGGCCCTTTAGCCACTCAGAGGTTGACCCTTTACTGCTGGATGTGCATGTGGCATAGAGGATGCTATCACAGTTCAGAGTATGGGTTTTTTTGCCCCATGTACTGCCAAGGAACAGTAGTTTGGAAGTCTACTCTCTGATCTCACTTGAGAGGGTAGAGCTTTGGGCATGCATGTAATGTCACATGGGCAGGGACATCTGTGCTATGATTTCTAAGCCTGGCTCCCTAGGAGTCACTCCTTGGTCAGAGTAGCTTAAATTATTGAACAGTTGGTCAGAGGTTGTGTTGAAGCGTCTTGTGTCAGTGAGGCCTCTGCTCTCGTTGACGGGTCTGTGTGGTGACTGAGGAACGCTTTCAAGTCTGACACTCTGCTCCTGAGTGGGGGAAGTCTAGCACATACCACAGCCTTCTCAAAGCTCAGAGTTGACTGGGATCCTAAGAGGGCTCTTCTGGACTCTTTCCCTAATTCTCTCCATTAAATTTCTGGCTGTGCTATGTTTTTGCTTGAATCATTGGGTTACTAGCCTCTTCTTAATTGTCTTCCACCAAAACTTCTACTGTGTATGATAGTGCCCTTAGGTATGGAGTTCTCATTCTTGGTTCCAAATAAAGTTGTCCCTTCAGGCAGAGCTAAGGACCTCTTAGTCCTCATGATCTGCCTTTTTCCCGGGCACTGCAGGGATAACTCGTGCAAGGATTCACGTTACCTGGAGCGATGCCTCTGCTCTACCAGGAGGTACTTGGGGAAGGAGACAGCAGCTCCTGTATTCTCAGTACCCCTCCATGAATGGAATCTCTGCTCTTTGAGCAAACTCGAAGTGGTGCCCCTGGACAACCACTGGTAGTACAACCTGGAGTATCCCTCCCACCTACTGGTGGAAGATGGGTGTAGAAGGAAAAGCAGTCCCCTCTGTTATTCCCACCTGGATCAGAGCTTCTGAAAATGGAATGGGGGTAAGGAAAGGGGATGAGAAGAGCCTGGCCCTCCATGAATTTTTTATCTATTATTTGTTTCAGGGGTACAGGTCTGTGATTCATCAGTCTTACACAATACACAGTGCTCACCACAACACATACCTTCCACAATGCGCATCACCCAGTGACCCCATCCCCCACCCCTCTCCTCCAGCAACCCTCAGTTTGTTTCCTGAGATTGAGTCTCTTATGGTTTGTCTCCCTCTCTAGTTTCATCTTGTTTCATTTTTTGCTAAGCGAAATAAGTCAATCAAAGAAAGACAATTATCATATGATCTCACTGATATCTGGAATTTGAGAAACAAAGCAGAGGATCATAGGGGAAGAGAGGGAAAAATGAATTTATTATCTATTAAGTAGTAAAGTATCATAATCTAGTATAGTAGTATAATCTATTAAGTAAACATAAAACAAGGCACAATATGATGGATCCCACCAAGAGGGGACTAACCATATACTATCTCAAATCAATTATGAGAACAAGGAAAAGCTCCTGGAGGACACAGTAGTAATAAAGAACCCTAAAGCATGGAGCAGAAATTCAGTATGGAGAGAAAATGGCAGAAGTCTTTCAGACAGTGGAAACACTATGAGCCCAAGTACAGAGCTGACCAATTAAAAGGTATGGATGAGGAATGAACAGTTTCCCATGAGCTGAGAGTATTTATAAGGGAGTAGAAGAAGATACAACTAGAAAATCAGAATGCTATTCTCAGGAATCTATCCTTATTCCGTAGCAATGACGAGCACCTAAATCACAAAGCAGGGAAAGGGAAAGAATTTTACTTTTGATGGGAATTAAAGAGTACACTTATCTCGATGAGCACTGAATAATGCATAGAATTGTTGAATTATATATTGTATGCCTGAAACTAATATAACACTGTATGTTAACTATACTGGAATTAAAATTTAAAACTTAATAAAAAATAATTTTACCTTTGGTAAATGCAGCTGCCAATGTTGAAGAAGAACAGGGCTAAGGTAAGAACAGGGCAGGGAGAGTAGAGGTAATAACATAGTCCAAGCTTCAGTTAATGAGGGGGCACTAGGAAAGCAAACAATAAATGGAAGAAACATCCTGAAGGTAAAAGCAAGAATAAGAGAAAGGGATGGTAAGATTTCATTATTGAACTAATACTAACAAAATTAGTAAAATCAAGGGAAGATATTTTTGGGAAAGTCAATGGTTTCATCATTAACATTTTGAGATAACAGTATCTAGAAAATAGCTGAAAATCCAGGGTAGATCTTTATAAAGGGATCGGCAGCTATCAATAAACAGTCGAAACCATCAATGTGAATAAAATCAGTAAAACAGAGAATATAAAGAGAAGAGAACATAAGAAAAGATGCTAATGACAGTTTCTAAGGGGATATACTCATTTGAAAAAAGAGAAGCAAATGAAGATAAAAAAGAAAAGAAAGGTCACCAGGATTACGGAAAAGGGGATTTAAATTTTATTTTATTTTGAAAAGCAATTTATAATTTTTAAAAGATTTATTTATTTGAGAGAGAAGAGAGTACTTGGGAGCATGGGGGAGGGGCAGAGGGAGAGAATCATCAGGCAGACTCCATGCTGAGTGCACTGCCCAATGTGGGACTCGATCTCACAACCCTGAGATCATGACCTGAGCCAAAACCAAGAGTCGGACTCTCAACTGACTGCACCAACCCAGGCACTCCTGATTTAAATTTTAAAGAAGTCAAATGTGACAGGCAATATAATGGCTCACCAATGATGTCAGAGTCCTAATCCTGGGAACCCGTAACTATTGAGTTCATATGACAAAAGGGAATCAAGATTGCTAATCCCTCAAATTGAAATGGGGAGATAATCCTGGGTTATCTAGTCCTGGCTCCAATGTAATAAAGAGTCCTTGTAAGTGGAAGATGAGGCAAAAGTGTCAGGTTCGAAGAGAGATTTGAAGATGTTGCATTGCTAGCTTTGAAGATGGAAGGGGGCTACAAGCCAGGAATGAAGGAAGTTTCTAGAAGCTTCTAGAAGTAAAGAAAATGAATTCTCCCCTAGACACTCTGGAAGGAATATGCAGTCCTGCCCACACCTTCATTTCAGCCTGGTGAGACCTATTTTGGACTCCTGATTTCCAAAAATATAAAATAATTAATCTGTGGTTTAAGTCACTAAATTTTTGATAATATGTTACAGCAGCAGTAGGAAACTGAGACCTCAAGGAATGATATTTAAGAAGAAACAGGGTAACCAAGGATAGTAAATGCTATGAGGGATTCATGAAAACAAAGGCAATTTTACAAAAGGATAAGAAATAATTGGTGGAGTAGAAGTTGAGATCACTGGTATAGACTAAGTTTTTAGGAAACTTTACAGTGAAGAAAGTCGGAAAGAAACAATACTGACAGTAGACTAAAGAGACAGAGGAAAGAGGTTTTATGTTAATGTGGTTTAGGATGGCCCTGATTGTAGGTAAGAGAGAGAGTCAAGAAAGAGAAGAGATACAAGCTAGAAACTTAGCTAATTAACAGCAAGAGTTAGGAGTCTAGAAAGGTGATAGAATAAAATACAGAGCTGGAATATTTTGCTCTGGAAAGATTCGAAGACACTTCATCAAAGGCAGGGAAAATGGAAAATGAGGATTTAGTAAGAGAATCTGAGGTTGAATAAGTTCGTGTCAAATAGCTTCAGTTCTCTAGGTAAAATAGAGCATAGATGTTACAAAATTTTAATGTGCGTGCAAAAAAAATCACCTGGAAAGCTTACTGAACATGCAGATTGTGACTTCTAGTCAGGATGCTCTCTGGAGTGCCTGGGTGACTCAGTCAGTTAAGCGTCTGCCTTCAGCTCAGGTCATGACCCCAGGGTCCTGGGATCGAGCCCCACGTCCGGCTCTCTGCTCAGCGGGGAGCCTACTTCTGCCCCTCCCTCTGCTGCTCCCCCTGCTCGTGCTCTCTCTCTCTCTAATAAATGAATAAAATCTTAAAAAAAAAAAAAAAGATGCTCTGGTACTCCCCTTCTACTATAAACACATAGCCATGACAGATGACATACAAAAAGAGGAAACAGAAGACCCAGCTGGTTCCAAAACACAAGATAAATGTTTCCTTGGACCACAAATAGAATTGCAAAGCAATGAGTAGAGCTGAAACCAGGGATTTGCTGGACTCCTTCCTCAGCTGGTGGTGGTGGCCAAGAGATCAGAATGATACTCCCTTACAATGTGGTGTGGTAAACGCTAAAGCATGAGCAGTGCAGGGTGAAAGGGACACATGAAGAGTAACGGGTCAGAAAAGACTTCCACTGGACATTCACAGTCACACTAAAACACGTCAGATATAAAGGCCCACATCAGGCTATGAAGATGAAAATGGAATACTCTGAGAGCACACACAAAGACCAGGCAAGAGGGAGCATGATTTATTTGAGGAACTAAGTGAATGTTAATGGTCCTGAATCACAGTGTGTGTAGAAAGAAATGAAGCTAGAGAGGCAAGGAGAGGATGGTCATGCAGGAACTTTGTCAAGAAATCAGGGGACTCAACCAGAGCAGTGACATGGCCAAACATGTTCTGGAAAGATCACTGTGCCCACAACGTGGAGAAAGGACCTTGGTGGGACAAGTAAGAGGTAGGGAGATCCAAAAGAAAGCTCAGTAAACGTCTCTCAGTAAAAGAGACAACGGGGATGAAGGCACAGAAGAGTGGATAAATTCAAAATGCACTTAGGAAGCACAATCCATCCAAACATCTTGGTGGTAAAACAATTGTGTCGGAGGCGGGGGGAGCGGCTCAGCCAGTTATGTGGCAACTCTTGGTTTCAGCTCAGGTCATGATCTCAGGGTCTTGAGACTGAGCCCCATGTCAGGCTCTGCGCTCCACAGGGAGTCAGCTTGAGATTCTCACCCTCTGTCCCTCCCCCGACTCGGACTCGGGTGCTCTCTCTCTCTCTCTCTCTCTCTCTCAAATAAATAAATAAATAAATAAAATCTTAAAAAAAAAAAAAAAAGTCACGTCAGGAGAGGGAGGAATCAAGAGTGGCCCCCTAGATTTAGGATTGTGAGGAGGTATATGGGAAGCGCTGGTAAGGGACATGCGGGGTGAGTGTGGGGAGCTACACACCAGGTATGGGTCTGTGCATGCCAAGGCCGAGTAACTGGGGCGGGGGACAGACTGACTAAGCAGTGGTACACGAAGGTAGGAAACAGAGGAGACAGACACAGGCACTCCGTTTGGAGGGGTGCAACTGCATGAATGTCAGGAAGATAAGGAATGGTAAAAGTCCACCTGTTGGATCTTGATGAAATTAGTTTCACTTGCCTAGAGATGACACTGCACAGATGACAGAGGGTTCTAGAACAAGGCAGAATATAGAAAGTAGAGCATAACTAGATAATTCCCAGGTTTGACATGAAGAAGAAGGAAAAGAGAGGGCAGGAGCTCGAGACGATGATGGAAAGGGAAAGATTTTTTTTTAGGATGATGGAAAACCCCACGATCCACTATCTCTCGGAGATGTATGTACAGAGATGCTGTCTCTCATGCACTGTCAATATTTTTGGGTTATCTCATAGTTTCACTGTGGTACAATTATATATTCCTTCTTGGTCCCTCTTTCTGGTTATTGATCTAAGGAAGTACATTTGTAATAGTCTGTGTGTTAACATTAATGGGCACTAAAGGGACTTCTCATTTAAGAGGTTTTTTTGTCTGTTTAGGCAGAATAATGGCATTTTTTTTTTTAAAGGCTACTTCTGCAGCCATGTAATGAATGGTTCCCTTTTGGCCTGAAATCAATACTGCATCTTTCTAAACACTAATTTGGAGTAACTCAGGCATGAAGTAACGGCGACAAAGGCAGTTCCGTCACAGTTTCTTTTTTTTAAACATTAAAACAGTTGGAAAGCTGTTTCAATTTCAAAAGACATAAAAGTTACTGATAACACAGTCAAACAATATGCGCTTAAATTTTTGGTCTGCATCCCCAAATATTTCTTGGGAAGCGCAGCTATTACCAGCAGTGGCTTTTCCTCTCCTTTCTCTCTCTCTTTTTTTCAATTTACTCAGGGTGTAAACATCTTGGGTTACCCTTTTCTAGCCCAAGATGAGTAAGACCAAATCGTTTACAAGTTCTAAAATACTGAAGACTTAAAATGAGGATGCTGAGCTCCTGTAGGAGAGTATTTTTAACAACTGAGTGGTGAGCTGTTAAAACTATGTCCTCCAGAAACTTGATTTCTTCCCATCCTTCTTGCCTTCCACAATTACTTTAAAAATTTTAAATATAAGGGAAATTAAAATGAAAGGCTCCTTTAATGTTGAGTAAAACCTACAATTTCAACAACACAAAAGTCAGGAAATTCCAAGGTTAAATTTACTATAACCATTTGGACTTGGCAAAAATGCAAGAATTTAACATTTTCTGTTCCCATTTTTTTTTTCTTGTTAAGCATCAGTATGTTGAGATGTAATCATAAAACCCTCAGGATTTCAAAAGGTATTGTGGCATAATGTAGTAAGAACCTTAATTTAAGAAATCTTGACCTTTTATCAATACTCTAATGATGCATCCAGTCACTTATTTTGTATCTTCTGAATAAATGGCATTAAGAGAAAAAAGAAATCTGTCTTACATTCCATAATAGAATTATCATATAAATACTCATTAATCTTTGTGCTCTTCATACTTACTACTGCAGGGGAGAAAAACTTTTCCCTTATTCCCTTCTACATTCTTTGGCTGGCCTAATAATTAACATGAGAGAGATTAATAGGAGAAAAACTAATTTATGTAAGGCAATCCATAGAAATATGAGACTCAAAGAAGTGACCAAAGCAGGCAGCTTTTTGTACCTTTTAAACAAAGGAACATTATTTGTGAAGATTTGACAAAGGGGTTGGGGCTTGGAGTAGCAAATTAATGAAGAAGTAACAAAGTTTGTTTATACAGCTTCTTGGCCCTGAATTTTCTGTCTGGAGATAAGGATGCCTTCCACACTCCAGGTTGGAAGGGAAATTTATTTCCTGCTTTCAAAGGTATAAAAAAGGGTCAGAGTGTCCCTCTCGCATTGCTGTTACTTAAGTAATTTTAATTCAAAATAACCAATATGCCAAAGTGGTATTTTTTGAGGGGGGTGGTCTGCCCTGAATCTCATCATTACCATAAAAAGAAATACACCCAGGCACCTGGGTGGCTCAGTTAAGCATCTGACTTCTGCTCAGGTCATGATCTTGGGGTCCTGGGACTGAGCCCTGCCTTAGGCTCCCTGCTCCATGGAGAGTCTGCTTGTCCCTCTCCCTCTACCCTTCACCCGTCTCATGCGCGCTCTCTCTCAAATAAATAAAATCTTTAAAAAAAAAAAGGAAACTCAACAAAAGTGGTATGCACATTACTAAGACACATACTATACACAATTCTTATAAAGAAAGTTAATCTTCAAATTGGTACAGTTATATTTTCTTGGATTTGGTTGATTTCCTTATTCAACTGGGAGGTTATATCCATTTACATTCAGTTTACATTCAATAAGTAACTGCAAACACACTGAACTATACAGATATATCTGTGTATATGCACACAATGGGCGTGTAGGTGTGGATGTGTGAGTCAGCCTGGAAAGTACACACCGTGATCTGCTCATGGGGGTGGTAGAGTCGCAGAAATTTAACCACACATCCACTAGCACTCCCTGCATGAATTAGCAAATTCAAAATATCTGACCCAAAATAGGGTCACCAAGACTGTGACTGGACCTCACTGGGGTCGCACCATATCTGGGCTAATGGAGCACAGACACATTCACATTACACACTTAAATGACTGCTTTATGGTACCGGACAGAATTGTTGCTTATCCAGAGGAAGTTACCTGGGCAATTCTCAAAGACACCAGAACACCTCAGGGGTCCTTCACCGAGACTGTGAAAGACCTTCATGTTTCAATTCCCTTTTCCTCACATTACTCAGAGCACCTGTTTGATGATTTATGCAAAAGTCAACTGTAAGTAATGAAGTTATAAATGTTTTTAACAGTTTCATGTAAACTGATAGAATATATACCAATGAGTATTTAAAATCACTAAGGTGGAAGCATAAAGCAACTTTATTTTCTCCCACTACCATTTTGCAGTTTCTTTTTACCCATTCTTTCTTGACCCTAGGAAATCTCACAAAGTTCCTATAGGTTATCCCATCCTTTTTGGATGAACAAAATCTCCACTCAAATCCGATAACCACACAGCCCTAATCTCTTATGCAATTGGAACGTCTTCCCCTCCCCAGCTTCAGCCTGTCCTAGGCTTATAAGCCTCCACTGATAGAGAGAACATGGTTGCCTTTTGTCTTCTCTCTTCTAACTCCTACTTCCCTAACTAGTAACAAGCATTTTCAGGGTTGCAGTGGGGAGGAGAGAGGACAGTTACTTGTAAAAAGATCTTACTCAGATGGTGAAAGTGTGATGTAATAGACTTTTCCTTCTCAGTCTTCTCTCTGGTTCTTTCTCATCTCCTGGACCTCTAAATGTTGAAGTATCCGAGGACTCAGCCTTTGGGACTTCTCCATCAAAACACTCCCTTTATGTTCTCATGTATTCCCATGTCTTTAAATATCCACTCTAAGTTGAAGCCTCCCAAATTTATAATGTCAGCTTTGACCTTGTCCCTGAACTGGTCCATGCAACTACATATGTCTACCAGAATATCTAGCAGGTGTCTCAAATTAACCATTTTAAAGCAGAGCTCCTGATAACTTCCCCCCCAACTATGTTCTACCCATAGAACATACTCCGTCTCAGTTAATGGCAACTTCATCCTTACAGTTCCAAAAACCTCAGAACTACTCAATTCTTCTCTTAATCAAGTCATCTGTCAATAAATGCTGCTAGCTCAACCTGCAAAATCCATCTGGAATTCAACCACTTCTCATCACTTTTACCAGTAAACCCCTGGTCCAGGCTACCCTCACATCTCACTCAGGCCATGGCAGTCGCCTCCTGATTGGTCTCCCAGCTTCCACATCTGTTCCCTTATTATCTTTTTACCACTCAGAAGCCATAGCAAATCTTTCAAAACGAAGGTCAGAATCTGTCACTCCTCTGCTCAACTAGTTAGTTTCCTCCTCGCCATCCTGCTCCAGAGTTGTCCTGCCTCTGTTTGTCCACTCTGCACCTCGGGTATCTCTGGGCTGCTGCCTCGGCTCATTCCCGTCAGGAATTCTTCTCCCTCGGTCTCAGTTTGTTCCTCACCTCCTTCCCACCCCCGTTAGCCTTTTTTTTCTTTAATTTTATTTTATTATGTTATGTTAATCACCATACATTACATCATTAGTTTTTGATGTAGTGTTCCATGATTCATTGTTTGCGTATCCCCGTTAGCCTTTTACAGGCTCTCCTCCTGCTTTGTTTTTCTGGTGGTTTTATCACATCTGACTTGCCTCTTGTCTGTCCCTTGTTTCTAAAGTAACCAGCACGAGAACAAGGATTTTTATCTGTGTGTTCACTACTCTATTCTCAGAGTATAGATGTGTGTCAGGAACTCAATAAATATTTTTCTGGATGAACTCTGGCACAGTATGCCCTCTGGGCATGGCACCTACAAAGCCTCAGGATTTTATGGATATCTTGGGAAATCTCCCAGTGTTGAGGGTCTCCCAGCTCTTGCCATCAATCCTGGGATACCTCCTCTTTCTGGCCACCTGCAATTCTCCCATCAGCCCCAGATTTCTGACAGTTTATCCCCATGCTAGGGTCAACCACCCTATAGGAGTCCACGTAGGCAGACACCATCCCAAGACCACATAACCCATTTCCTTTCTATGAGGTCCTCGCCTGGCAGATGGAAAAATGCATCCTTTGCCTTTCAAACTCAGGAAATGCAGAACTGAGGCTTTTCAGAGATGAGTCAGGCTCCACTGATATTCATCCTTCCAAAACTCTAGTTCATGGAAAACACTTTTCAAAAAAGATCCTTACTACTGTTCTCTTCAACCTCTTTAGGGATCTTCTCTTTTTACACAGCCTGGAGGTGAGGGATGAGTCATGGAAGGCAGAAAAATCTTTCCTTCCTCTTTTCCCCCTTCTCCTCTTCCTTAGCTCACTCCTGTTGCTCACAAGTTATGCAAATGATAAAGACAGCAGTTACATATATTATATGAACAATCCAAAAAGAACAACACAATGAAATTTTAATTACCTTCTTAAAGAGAAGAGTCTAGAATACATTATATTCATGAGATCCACACATTTCTTGACTCCAGGCAGAAATATTAATATTCAATTAACTAGCCACTACAAATAGATTATATATACTAGTACAAAAAAGGATTTATATAAGAAGCAACACTGTATTTTGTGAATAAAGACCAAAAATATTCCACCTTGAAACTACAAGGAAAATAAACATACAGAAAATATATTTTTTTTTTAAGATTTTTTTTTTTTTATTTGTCAGAGAGAGAGAGAGAGCATAAGCAGGGAGAGAGGCAGGCAGAGGGAGAAGCACGCTCTCCACTGAGCAGGGAGCCTGATGTGGGACTTGATCCCAGCACCTTGGGATCATTACCTGAGCCAAAGGCAGATGTTTAACCGACTGAGCCACTCAGGTGTCCCCAGAAAATATTTTAAAATATAAAATCAAACTTCAACTAAATGCTAGAAAGCTATACTTCCTGTTTTTTTTTTATACATGATGAAAAATATTCTTCCTATCATGGTAAATTAAGGCAAAATAGTCCATGTGGGAGGAAAAATTATGATAATCTAATTGTGAATAGCTGTATTCTATGAGCTTGTTAAGTTGAATTAATTTTCTAAGCCTACAAGGAAATATTCACAATATGGTTTTACTAAAGTATTGGATGAGAATTTTTTTAGCAAACTTCAAATGTTTTCTATTACAAAATATCTTAAAGGGCCTCAAATCTATTGTGCTTATAACCCAACAGAACGGGAAAGTAACCTCCGATATTTTTTCCAAATATCATTGAGAGTGCTTTCTTATATGCCTTCATGGTAAAGCAGAACGTACTTACGTCTAAGCATACAGCAGTAATTTTATAAAGAATTTGCTCATATTTTTGTTTCTTTGAAAAATTATATTTTAAAAATAAGATGCTGACTACAATAGCATGCTTATCCCTTTTCTTAAGTGCTACACTGATTCATGTCCCACATAGAACAGAGGTAGAGGCATCAGGGTAGAACCTGGAATGATGTTAATGATGTTCAGAGAATTTTCTTTCTTCTAATTTCAGAAACTGTCAGTTTTCTAACTGCAGTCTAGGTGATAGTAGACAAGATTAGAAAAAAAGCAGTACTATGAAGAAGGGTAGGAAGAATAGAAGGTAATAACTGAAGGGCGCCTGGGTGGCTCAGTTGGTTAAGCGACTGCCTTCGGCTCAGGTCATGATCCTGGAGTCCCGGGATCGAGTCCCACATTGGGCTCCCTGCTCGGCGGGGAGTCTGCTTCTCCCTCTGACCCTCCCCCCTCTCATGTGCTCTCTCTCATTCTCTCTCTCTCAAATAAATAAATAAAAAATCTAAAAAAAAAAATATTAAAAAAAAAAGAAGGTAATAACTGAAAAAAGGCAGACCTACAAAGAAATATAATAGAGCTATATTTATTTTAATCAGAGTGGGCAGTTCCTTTTCCTTTGGAACTCTCTGACAAACACAATGGCAACCCAGAGTTCCTGTCTGGACTACATTTATTTTTGGAAGTCAAACAGCTCTCTGATGGTAATAATAATAAATCTTACAATGTCACTTCCCAAACTCTAGTCATTAAGGAGACACATTTCTATACCTATGCGATATCCTTGAATCACCTATATCACTTTTTACTTAATACATTTCTATATATGTACTCATTTTAAATAGTTAACATGAAAGGATTTTTAGACTAGCAAAAATACTCTGTATGACACTATAATGAGGTATACATGCATTATACATTTGTGCAAACCCAAAAAACATACAACACTAGAAGTGAACCCTAATGTAATTATGGACTTTGGGTAATAACAATGTGTCAATGTATGTTCATCAATTGTAACAAACGTACCACTCTGGCGGGCGGGGGGGGGGGGATGTTGATAAAGGGAGACACTATGCATGTATTGAGTTAGGGAGTATATGGAAAATCTCCGTACCCTCCTCTCAATTTTGTTATGAACCTATCACTACTCTAAAAGGATAAAGTCTTTATAAAAATTTAGTATTAACTTTGTTCTAATCAATAATATTTTCAGGAATAACATCCATAAACACACAGTTTTGACACACTAGTTATTTTTTTCTTAAAACTTTTTAATATAACTATTAAAATAAAACTTGTTTGTCCATGATCTGTCACCTAGCCAGTCACTAAGAAAGTAGCTGCAAAATTAATAGGGGAGAGACTATTTGAAATAGGGCAAGAATAGTGATAATGAACAATAGGGCGTGGCAAACTATACCCATTGCCTGTTTGTATAAGTAAAGTTTCATTAGAACACAGCCACACTCATTTCTTTATGTATTTATTATCTAAGGCTGTTTCTGCACCATGGTGGCTAAGCTGCGTATTTGCAACTGAGTGACTTCCATGTCCAAAAATATTGATTATCTGGCCCTTTAGAGAATAAGTTTGTCAGCCCCTGACCTGGAAAGGATCTGCATTTAGAGTACCTCACAAGTGTCTTGAGGAGTGGGCCTTAATTCAGAAAAATGAAACTGGAAAAATAAAAACACAAAATCTTTGGGACAAAGCAAAAGCAGTTCTAAGGGGGAAGTTTTAACAATACGGGCCTACTTCAAGAAACCAGAAAAATCTCAAATAAACAACCTAACCTAACCTAAAGGGGTTTGAAAAATAACAATAAATAATAAAGCCCAAAGCTAGTAGAAAGAAGGGATTATAAAGATTAAAGCAAAAATAAATGAAATAGAGACTAAAAAAAAAGAAAAGTAGAAAAGATCAATGAAACCAAGAGCTGGTTCTTTGAAAGTATAAACAAAATTGATAAACCTTCAGCCACACTCACTAAAAAAAAAAAAAAAAAAAAAAAAAAAAAGAGAGAGAGAGAAAGAAAGGACTCAAATAAAATCAGAAATGGAGGAGAAGTAACAATTGGAAAACAAAGGATTATAGGAGAATGTTATGTATGTGAATTATGTAATATAGTTACGAGAATTATATGTCAACAAATTGGACAACCCAGAAGAAATGGATAAATTCCTAGAAACATACAATCTTCCAAAACGGAAACGGGAAGAAATAGAAAACTTGAACAGACTGATTACTAGTAATAAAATTGAATCAGTATTCAAAAAACTCCCAACAAACCAAAGTTCAGGACCAGATGGCTTCACAGGTGAATTCTACCAATATTTAAAAAGAGTTAATACCTATTTTCCTCAAACTATTCAAACACACTGAAGAGGAAGGAAAACTTCCAAATTCATTCTATGAGGCCAGCATTACCCTGATACCAAAGTCAGACAAAGACACTACAAACAAAGAGAATTACAGGACAATATCTGTGATGAACATGGATGCAAAAACCCTCAACAAAAAATGAGCAAACCAAACTCAACAATACACTAAAAAAATAATTTTCCATGATCAAGTGGGATTTATTCCAGAGATGCAAGGATGGTTCAATATTTGAAAATCAATCAATATGATACATCACATTAACAAGAGAAGGATAAAAACCAAATGATCATCTCAACAAATGTAAAAAAAAAAAGAAAAGCATTTGACAAAATATAACAACCATTCATAATAAAAACTCTCAAGAAAATGGGTTTAGAGGGAACAAATCTCACCATAATAAAGGCCACACATAAAACAAGCCTATAGCTAATATCACAGTCAATGGTGAAAAACTGAAAACTCCTCCTCTAAGATTAAGAACAAGGTAAGGATGTTCACTCTCACCAGTTTTACTCAACATAGTCCTGGAAGTCCTAGCTGCAGCTATTAGACAAGAAAATAAATAAAAGACGTCCAAATTAGTAAGGAAGAAGTAAAACTGCCACTATTTCAGATGACAGGATACTATACCTAGAACACCCTTATGTTTTATTTTTTTTTAATTTTTTAAAAATATCTTTTTTTTTTTTAAGATTTTATTTATTTATTTAACTGACAGAGAGACAGCGAGAGAGGGAACACAAGCAGGGGGAGTGGGAGAGGGAGAAACAGGCTTCCTGCGGAGCAGGGAGTCCGATGCAGGACTCGATCCCAGGACCCCAGGATCAGGACCTGAGCCGAAGGCAGCTGCTTAACCAACTGAGCCACCCAGGTGCCCCGACCCTTAGGTTTTAAACCAAAAAACTATCAGAATTGATAAATGAATTCAGTAAAATTATAGGACACAAATTAATACACAGCAATCTGTTTGATTTCTATACACTAATAATGAAGTAGCAGAAAGAGAAATTCAGAAAGCAATCCCATTTACAATTGTACCAAAAAGAATAAAATATGTAGAAATAAATTTAACCAAGGAGGTGAAAGACCTACTCTGAAAACTATAAGTTACTGATCAAAAAACTGAAGATGACACAAATTAATGGAAAGATACACCATGCTCATGGTTGGGAAGAATTAGTATCATTAAAATGTCCATACTACTCAAAGCATTCTAAAGACTCAAGGCAATCCCTATCTAAATATCAATAGCATTTTCACAGATCTTCAACAAATATTCCTGAAATTTGTATGCAACCACTTAATAAGACTACAAATAGCCAAAGCAATCTTGAGAAAGAAGAAAAGAATTGGAGGTATCACCACCCCAGATTTTATGATATACTACAAAACTGAAGTAATCACAACAGTACGATACTGGTACAAAAACATACAGGTCAATGGAACAGAATAAAAACCCAGAAATAAACCCACACCTATCTGGTCAATTAATTTATGACTTGATTGGAGGAAGCAAGAATATACTGGGGGAAAAAGTCTTTTCAATAAATAGTGTTGGGAAACTAGACAGCTACATGCAAAATGAAACCAGTCCACTTTCTTATACCACACACAAAAATAAAGTCAAAATGGATTAAAGACCTAAATATGAGACCTGAAACCATAATATTCATAAAAACACAGGCAGTAATTTCTTGGACATCACCCTTAGCCACATATTTATGGATATGTCTCCTCAGACAAGGGAAACCAAAACAAAATTAAACTACTGGGACTATGCCAAAATAAAAAGCAAAGGAAACCATCAACAAAGGAAATGGCAACCCAGTGAATGGGAGAAGATATCTGCAAATGATATATTTAATAAGGGGTTAATATCAAAAACACACAAAGAACTTATACAACTCAACACCAAAAAACAAACAATCTGATTGAAAGTGGTCAGAGGTCCTGAACAGAAATTTTTCCAAAGAAGATCTATGGATGGCCAACAGATGCATGAAAAGGTGCTCAGTGTCACTAATCATCAAAGAAATGCAAATCAAAATCACAGTGAGAAATCATCTCACACCAGTCAGAATGACTAGTATCAAAAAGACAAGAAATAACAAGTGTTCATAAGGATGTGGAGAAAGGGAACACTTGTGCACTGTTGGTGGGAATGAAAATTGGTACATCCACCGTGGAAAACAGTATGGAGATTTCTCAAATATTGATAATAGAAATATCACATGATCCAGTAATTCCACTACTGGGTATTTATCCAAAGACAACAAACAAAAACACTCATTCAAAAAGATACATGCTTATTGCAGCATTATTTACAATAGTCAAGATAGAGAAGCAACCCAAGCGTTCATCAACAGAGAAATGAACAAAGAAGAGTGGTATATATACACAATGGAATATTACTCAACTATAAAAAAGAATAAGATTGAAATAAGTCAGATAAAGACAGATACCACATGATTTCACTTTTATGTGGAATCTAAAAAACAAAACAAACAAACAAAAAACAGACTCTTAAATACAGAGAACAAACTGGTGGTTGCCAGAAGGGAGGTGAATCAGGGGATGGGCAAAATAGTTCAAGGGGATTAAGAGGTATAAATAAGTAAATAAGTCAAGGAGATGAAAAGTACAGCATAGGGAATATAGTCAATTATATTGTAATAATGTTGTATGGTAACTACACTCATCCTGGTGAGCATTGAGTAATGTATAGAATTGTGGAATCACCATGTTGTGCACCTGAAACTAATCTTAACACTGTGTATCAACTATACTTGAATTAAAAAAAAAAAAAAGTGAAACTGGAACTCACAGTATTCTGGTGAGGTTAATGTAACAATGAAAGCCCAGTATGTCATCTGGGAAACTACCCTCAAAAACGCTTGCACACTCCCTGTAACAGAGGATTGGAAAATGAAGGTCTACATACAATTTTTAGGTTAAATTGAAACACTAAAGGATGTATTACTTTTGTGATCCTCTTTTCTATCCTGTTTTATTATTGACTGCCAAATAATATTGATTTTGCTGAATCAGATGCTTTACTGTAATCCTTGATACAGATTAAGAACTAAATGAAAAGCTGTTTACTTCTAATGATAGAACTATTACCGTATTCTATCACAAGTGGGAGAAGGGAAATTTTGATTTACAATCACATAGTCCTGGTAGCATTTCCAAGAGTTTGGAAGATGAAATCTTATAGCTAAAGAACATGTTTATGCTTCAGATAAGCATCAACTAGTTAAATCAAGTCACACTAAATTTAGTATGACGGTATACAGATGTTGGTAAAAATCCCCAAATTGTCTTTTGCCATTCACCAGAATTTAGCCATGCTTGAATATACAAACCCACAATCAGCCTGGAATTTGTCCTATATGTGTTGCTACTAGACTAGGACAAAAATATTCCTCAGATAGCCTTCATTATCAAACTGAAAAAGACATGTTAATATGGGAAATATGAAACCACAGCCCACTAGGAAAACCAAAGCTTACAGAAAACACAGCAATTCATCTAATGTACATATGATGACATTAAAAGAAATGTGCTCATACTATAACTAAATTTGTTTGTTTATTTTTACTTTTGTGTCCTTGAAATGAGGACTATTTAAAGTAGTTGTCTTCTGTAAAACAGCGGGTACTTAGATAAACGATCTACCTGACCATTGGATGAATACAGCAGTGGCCTCCAGCTATAATTTTCAAAATCACTGACACTATCCTTAAAATTAATTGTACTAAAACTTAGCAAAGGCAAAGTATAGATGAGAAACACTATTCTGAACTAGAGAGGAACGCATTAAGAAAAAGAGAGAGTCCTAGTTTGGGACTAAGAAAAAAAAAAAGATAATTCAAGCATGATCACAGCTTTATTTACATGTTTACTAAATGAAAGCACCTATAAGAAATTAGCAGCCCATAAAATTTTTTCTTAAATTCGTCACACATTTTTCAATGCCTGGGTAGCGAATGACACATACTACAGAAGGTCAGTAAGTAACAACACTTGGAAGAAATCCAGTCCTGGGTCTAGGTATTATATTTCAAGTTTTGCTACATTTTTACCTGACTACGGCAGGATACTTCTTTAGAGTAGACTAATTTCCTTCAGGCACTGAGCCATGGTAATTTGTGAGGTAGCTTTTCTTTCTCTCTTTTTTTTTTTTTCAATAGAAGCCGAAGATACACATCCAGAATATTATAAAACTAGCATTTTGTTTATTTTGGTCTGCATTATAACTTTTCCATTTCCATTATGAAACGATTATTGGTTAAGTAAAATGAAGAAATAAGGAGGCATATTTCAGTTTATAGCTTTTTTTCCTAACGGCAAAGTTCAAAACGTTCATCTGATCCTTTCAATCCAGGGTAAAATAGATTTTTCTATCACCAACACACACCCAATTTTAAGTCTCTGAGAAAGGTGTTTTGGAGGCTCTCAATTTTTCCAGTGATCTTCAGCAGAAATTGAACTGCAAGAAACATGTAAATTACTTTACCATGCCTTTTTGTCATCTTTTTTTAAACCAAGGATTTAAATATACAATGGCACTGAGGAATTAATATTGGTTCCCCCACCATTTGGGAAATTTTTTCTGAGTCCACTAAAATGCAATTTCCTGACCATTGTGTTATGTTAAATAAATCTAGTCCTCTGGGTCTCAAATGTCCATTTCTGTAATTTGGGTGGAACCGAGGCTAGGGAAATAAAACAGGCTGGCACCAAGTCAGGAATTAATGGATAATCTTAAATCCCCAGTTCCATGTTCCCTCTTCATGACGATGGATTTGGGTCCATTTAATTGTTTACTAATACTTTCATCAGAATAGGCAACTACATGCTCTAGTGGGTCATTTTTTTTTTTTTAAGAATTAAAAGAGCTTTTTTATAAGAAACTGTACTAAAAGTCGTAATTGAAATGTTATATTAGAACTTTTACAATTATTTTTTAAGATCTCAAACCACATGATTTACTGAATCTTTTACAACTTATTTGCGCTACCACTGCCTTCTTTAAAAAAGACCACAAGTGCCAAATGCTTTATCTTATATAATGCTTGTAAAACGCTGACCCACAAAAGACCATCATTATCTCTATTGTAGAGATGAAGGCACTAATTTGCTCAAGATTAGACATTTTGCTCGTGGTGTAGCTGGAGCATAGACCCTAACGTTTGGGTACTAAATCCTGGGCTATTTGGCCACGGAGTCTCTCTCCGCCTATTTATTTTCTGAATTGTACTTAGAACATACACTGCCATTTCTCTCCACAATGTATTCTTGCTATTGGAAGAAAAACTTTAAAACATCAATCGTTTAATAAAATGTGATGTGAATATTCCTAATTTTGATTCACCACCCCAAGTTACACGCTAAAGAGTATCTTTTTGTTGAATGACTTTCTTTCGGAATATGGATTTTTCACAGACTTCATGTTCATAACAATGATGTTACCCACTGTGTCTCAAATAAAGAACTCTTTCTCCTCCAGGCTTTCACAGAAAACTATGTTTGCCACTTTCCATGTAGACCATTGTGTTCAGGTTGAAATTTAGGGAGTGAGGTCACTTCAGGAACTCCCTGATTAAGGCTGTCAAAGTAGTGTCCAAGTTATTCAATGCAAGTGTTTGAATAGTGGAAATCATTTGTGGGAAGAAACTAAAAGAGTTTAGGCTGGCAACTTCTGATTAATATACTAGCAAGTGATATGTGCTAATTTTGCCTCAAATGTCAGCTCTGGGCTGCTGTCTGGCTGTCTCTCTGGATGCCTATCACTCTTCCCTACTGGTCGCACTTTCTTAGAAGTTCTGTTTTCCATATATGAAACACACAGGGGCTTTCTAAGAGTCAAGCCTGGAAACCCCACTGCTAGCCTGGTACCTGGGCAGTATGTCCTTCCCAAATGGGTTATAAAAGCACAAATGCTGCAGATTTCCATTTTAGATTTTAACTCTTCATATATATGCTCCAAATTTCTAAGCTACTCAATGCTCTGCCTCCCAAGCATCATGAAAAGTAGATTTCTTAGTGCAAAGCACTTTTACTATCGATTCATCTGATTACAAGCAATTGTCTATTTTACAGGGAGAGAGAGAAAGACACCAACCCCACTGGATGTCACTTTTGCTTAGCACAACAGGAAAGCATGACAAGTTGAGACAAGCTTTGATTCTCCAAAAAGAAAAATTATGAGAGGCATTGTGCAAAGTATCTGAAAATCAGATTATGAGAACCTGGTTGGGCAGTGGGCGTTACAAAGAAGAGTTGAAGACAATGTAGTTTTAGGCAACAAGATATCACAAGGAGATAATCAAAAAGAAGTTTCCATTATTGGCCCTGTGTTAAAAAAAAATCCTTAATTTTGTTCCTAAGGACAAAAGCGTGCAGAACTGAGAGGAGGAAGGCTGGGGACTAAGAGCAGGTTAGCTCAGGAAGATGAGCTTTAGCAATCTTTGCCAGTTTGTTAGCACTGCTCAGAATTAATCTTGTTCTCAAGGAGGTATTTATGTTGTTACAGGATCCATCCCTTTTATGGATATGTCTTAAAAATAAAGATTGAATACCGAAAACTGCAGTCAAGATAATACTGTGCTCAAGAGTTGGTAATGTTTAGTACCTGCTTTGGGGGGAGATGTAAATAAATTGTAATATTTGCAAAACAAAAATAAACAAAAAAGATATGGGAATGTTTGCAGTGTCTTTACTTCTCCTGTATGATTTCTTAATCTGTATAATGAGCCCAAAACCACATGGAAGAGAGCTCAGGATTAATCTAGAGGATTGAGTTAGCCCTGTGAGCCAGGGTAAAACCACTGATCACTCAGCAGACGCTTCTCAACCAATCTAGGGGGCGGGCTGGCTAACACACAGGCCTGGGAAGAGGTGAGGGTCACCCTAATTGCAGAGTATTAGGCTCTCTGTTTCCCCATCTGACACCGAGCAACAGCAAGTAAAGCAAGGCTCTAATCTACTACTGCTGCTGTGACCTAAGCTACTTACACAAACATCAATCATAAGAGAAATGTAAGTAAGTCACCTTTCAGAAATAAGTGGATCAAAAAAGAGGGTAAATATCTCTCTGAAAAACCAAAATGGCCCTGACTCCATCGTGCAGCTCTGTCCACGCTGAGCAAAGGAGGGGAAACGCTGGGCTCTACTTTGAAGGAGATACGTGGGACAACAGGGTCCAGAGTATATGTGTCTGCAAGTATGCTGGCCAATATTCACAATAGGAAGAACCAGAGAACGACGGCCACCGGGGGAAAGTGGATGAACACACTAAGGTATATCCGCATAATGGGACAGAATGGATTATTCACCTTAAAAATGAATTAGAACAACGTGCAACAGTACAGATGAACTGTAGCATCATAATATTAAGTGAAAAGAGTAAGTTCCACAAAGTATTAAGCCTTTTATTGTAGTGTTTAAAAAACTGAAATCACAGTAATAATAATAAATGGAATATCTACAGGTGTAATAAAAGAATCTAAAAAGAAAAGAAAATGTGGAGTCCTGGCTTCAAAGTGATAGTTATGTTGTAGGAGTGGGGGTAGGTGGGGAAGCACCATGGGTACATGTGGTTGTCCTGGTCCCACCTTTTGTTTTTCGTGGTTTTGTGGGTGCATATTATATTAATGAAGATATTTAACTACATAAAAGCAGGCTATGAGTAAAATAATAATGAGAATATGTCATGAAACAAATACTATGATTAATGTAATTGTGTGCACCTAAGAAAGGGACAATACACACACACACACAGAAATATGTGGGTCTGCGTGTACACGTGTATTTTTGAGAGACAGAGAAGAATCTCTGAAATAAACAAATGCAAATACCACAGGGTAGAGAGAAATTGGTTCGTTTTCTACTTTGAAAGTCCTAACCCGCCTCATTGCAAAGGAGCAGCCTGTGTTTTGAAACCTAATTTCACTGGGCCATGCAGCTCATTTGCAGCTGATCACCAGAATTCTACCAGATTTTTATTTAAGATAATTTAAGAACAACATCTCCTTTCTTCACAATATGACTATCACATACATTCTCTTAAATAATACTTGTATTTTGGCCAAAAGCAAATTATAATCAGCTTCACTGTAATTACCATCTTTGACCTACCTCTCCCATACTATTTTACTTCTATTTCTAGTCGTCAAACATATTTCAATGAGATTTTTTTCCTGAACAGCAATTAATGAGAACCATTAAAATAAAATATATTTCATTCAATGTTCCTAAATATTTATTGATTTACTAGTTTTTTTTTAAATTTTATTTATTTATTTGACACAGAGAGAGAGAGAGAGAGAGCACAAGCAGGTGATGCAGCAGGCAGAGGGAGAGAGAGAAGCAGACTTCCTGCTGAGCAGGGAGCCTGATGCGGGGCTCAATCCCAGGACCCTGGAATCATGACCTGAGCTGAAGGCAGACGCTTAACCAACTCAGCCACCCAGGTGCCCCTAAAGTAATAGTTTAAGTGTAATTCTGCTCAAACCCCAGATTTTTATTTCACACTGGATAAGGATTAGATTTGCATCTATTGTCTGCATGGCGGCATGGAACATGGACATGCTGAGTGTTCCAGGGACAGAGGTTGCAATGCCCCAGGACTAGGGTCTAACAGGTTGTAATGCACTGTTCCAGTCAACCACGAGGGAGATAGTAGTTCTGCTAAAGGAATTTGTTGAGAGCTTCACAAAGAAAGTAACTAAGCCTGTTTTTCACCTTCTTCTGTTTTTAATTTTTTTAACAAATAATATATTTACATGGTTAAAAGTCAAAAACTTATGCTAGAACACTCATTGAGAAGTCTCTCTCTCTCTTTTTTAAGATTGTATTTATCTATTTGACAGAGAGAGACAGCGAGAGAGGGAACACAAGCAGGGGGAGTGGGAGAGGGGGAAGCAGGCTTCCTGCTGAGGAGGGAGCCCGATGCGGGGCTCAATCCCAGGACCTTGGGATCATGGCCCGAGTCGAAGGCAGATGCCCAACGACTGAGCCACCCAGGTGCCCAGAGAAGTCTCTTTTCCATCCTTTTCTCCCCCATAATATTTTTACCCTCAAAATATTTAATGATGCATATTTTCTAATATCCTTCCATGCACATTCTATGCATACACAGGCAAACACATGCACACACAAATACATTCTGTGTAAATGAAAATGTTTTACAACTTGCTTTTGCCATGTAACAGTATGTCTTAATCATACTTTTAAATCAATATATAAAGTGTCCACAATGTCTTTTTAAGGATGAATAGTTTCTAACTCATAATTTAATAGGTTTACTGTCATGTATATGTTACTATATTTTCCTATTACAAAAAGACAGGAGGGATAATCTTCTAAGTCTATCATTTCTTGATTGAGTACAGATAGGCTAAATACTTTGAATTAAAATTTATGGGTTAAATGTTAAATACATTTGTAATTTTGACAGATAATTCTAAATTACTCTCTACAGAGGTCATGCCAATTTTATACTTTTATCAGGAATTTATGAGAGTATCTCTTTCCCAAAACCTTCACTAATGCAGTTTTACATTAGAATTTTGCTCTTATCAAAGTTTATAAGTAGAAATGATATCCCATAGTGTTATTGTGTACTTTCTTCTTCTAAGTAAGGGTAAGTGTGTTTTAGTGTATTTAACAGTCACTGGTATTTCCCTTGTCAATGGACAGTTCATGTCCTTGAACATTTTTATTGGATATTTTCTGACTCATCTGTAGAACTGATGTATTAGAAAAATTGGTCTTTGTCTTACAAGTTGCAATTTTTTTTCAGTTTATTATTGTCTTTTATTCTTGCTTGTAGCAGTTTTTTCTTCTTTTACTGCCATGCAATTTATATTTTATGTAGATGAAATTACTGATCTATACCTCCATAGCTTTAGGTAGGGTAACATACTAAATAATGCTTTTTCAGATCTAAGACAATATAAAAATTCTCATGATTGTTTTTAACCCCACTGTTTCTTCTGTTCATACTTATATCTTTGGTTCATTTAAGATGAATCTTCAGTTCTAAAGTCATGGTGAATAGGTTATTTTAGCATAGTGGTATGGAGTAAATTTTCATTTTAATGAACAAAAACTAGAGCAAAAATCCATTGACTAAATATCTAATATATCACTCATGAAAGGCAGTAAAACATATGTTAGAGAGAAAGGTTAAGTTTTTCAAGAATTAGCCCCTGTGGGCTAATCTTCCTAAAGGTTCTATGGAAAACTGCTACATCTGAGTGCTTAAAATGGTCAATCCTGTTAGAGGGCTGAGATGGTGGATCTGGGCTGGAGCCAGTGAACTGTAGGTCATACATTTGCAATCTCAAGGCTTAGACCACTGAACCCTGATGACACAAAGGGAAGGTTTCCCATTCATGAGGACTGAAGTGTAGAAACAGGCCTGGAGGTCAAGGTTCCAATTTTTTCAGCCTTGATCATACCAGAGGAGAGAGACCATGCTATTTCCAACCACCCAAACTCCAAAGCCAGTGCTAAGATCACTAAACTGGTTCTAATTCTGCCTTTGCTGGATTGCAGGGCACTACCACATAATGCAACAAGTAGAGAGAGAACCATAATCCTGTTGCTGCTGCTGACTCCATGAGCTTCCTCCTGTAAATGCAATCTGTGGGCTGGGTTATGTGCTGCCAGGTCATCCTCTTGTGTTCACTCAACGGCTCTGGCTGAGTGAAAACTCAAGAAAATCTAGAAGGGTAGACTCCTGGTTCTGTAGTTTCTAACCCACCTAACTTTGACAAAGTTATTTAGCTTCTCTGTGCCTCAGTTTCCTCATCTGTACAGTGGGTTAATGATAGCAACCAACCTCACACCACTGTGTGATGATTTAATAAGAAAACCCACTTATGGTGGTGTTGTCTATAATATATTAAATGCTCCATAAATATTAGCTTTTATTAACATACTTTGGTGTGATCTATACTCTGTCAGCAGTCAGACAAGAAAAATAAATAAAATACAATATAATAAGTGATGTGATAGAGGAATAACTTATTTGTTATGGGGCAGAAAGCAGGCTTGAGTTTATGAGACTGGGCTTTCTTATTTAAGGGAGAGAGAATCTATTTTTTAATTATAATGCTGTAAATTTTATTTATTTATTTATTTATTTATTAGATTTTATTTATTTATTTGACAGAGAGAGAGACAGCGAGAGGGAACACAAGCAGGGGGAGTGGGAGAGGGAGAAGCAGGCTTCCCGCGGAGCAGGGAGCCTGATGCGGGGCTCGATCCCAGGACCCTGGGTTCATGACCTGAGCCGAAGGCAGACGCTTAACGACTGACCCACCCAGGCGCCCCAATGCTGTAAATTTCTTTTTTTTTTTTTTTTAAAGATTTTATTTATTTATTTGAGAGAGAGAGAGAGACAGAGAGAGAGCACATGAGAGGGGGGAGGGTCGGGAGGGTCAGAGGGAGAAGCAGACTCCCTGCCGAGCAGGGAGCCCGATGCGGGACTCGATCCCGGGACTCCAGGATCATGACCTGAGCTGAAGGCAGTCGCTTAACCAACTGAGCCACTCAGGCGCCCTAAATTTCTTTTAAAAAGGATTTGAAAATGATACTTCTGTGGTTTCTAAATTGATGACCTAAAAAGTTTTATGTGTTTCCAATATTTACAATCTGCCTACTTAAGTATCAATTTTAATATGTAGTTTTCCTTTTGGACAACAGTCAATGAGTTTATTATTTATTTTAAAGTTAATACGCTTTTGGTAATATGAGTAAAAGAAAGCATTTTTCAGTTTGGGACAGAAGTTTATTTTCCATGGTTTATCAAAGCAGAGTTGGAACAGCAACTAAAGATACTGTGCCAACAAGTTTCATGATTTCGTGAGCATAAATATATTTGTTGTCACAAATCTCCAACAACTAAATGCTGTGGTAATGGAACAAAGCTGAAGACTTCTTCAGAATAAATTGCAAACAACTATTTGACATATAAAGAGCCACTGAAGGGAAGCTTCCCAATACAATGATGTTATTTTCCTGCCTTCCAGTTAAGCCAGGAAAGAATAACTGCAGCGAAGAATGTTAAAGAAGGTATAGTCTGAAAGAGGGAGGTCATGCAAGGACATCTGGCACCTAATTGTGCTTTCTCCAAGTGGACCAAAATTCAAAATAACATTTTATCATAAAAATAAAAAATTCTGGACAGCATTCTAATATACAATTTCATATTATATTGATGTGTGCTACTTTCCTTCCTCATTTAAATTAAATGGATATTTGGATGAATGAGTCTCTGAATATAGTAACTGAAGAAAACTTCTCTTTGGATGTGAAAAAATAGTTTACTCCACCAACAAATAATTTTCTCCACTGTACAACAGCATGAGGAAAAGATTTTGGAGCCAAACTGGCCCAGGAGAATTGACTTGACTTCAGTAGGCCTGAGAGGCTTAACTGAATCTGAGACCCTAAATGAGTGAAGGGGGAAAATAACGGATTCTGCTTTAGACAGACAGACAGACACACACACACACACACACACACACACACACACACAGAAATGAGCATTCCTCTTTGTTCTGGGCTCAGATTCTCAGATAGGAGAATCCACCCAAACAATGATATAAAACAAAAAGAAGTCTCAATACAGATACTTGGTCATGTGTTTCAGACATTAACTCAAGAGATGAATGCTGCCCCACCATTTTTTCTCACTTTATTATAAACTATATATGTCGAAACTTAAATTTTCAGCAGAACAAGCCTTTCAGGATACGATTTTAGCTATGAAGATATTCCAGTGAACAAGCAGAAGACAGTAATTTCTTTTAAATACAGAGGGAAGGTCCCTGACTCCATAAGTATTACTTGCAGATGAGCAAAGAGGAGTAATGACACAAAGATCTAAAAATGCCAAACTGCACTTACTACTTATGCTCTTTGTCTTTGAATGGTAACCAGAGCAAAATAAGATTATTAAGGAAATGGAAAAAAAAATCAGGTGAAGGAAAAATTCCCATAATATGGGACACTGCCCTCTTTCCAAATACAATTTTAACTCTGGCCCTACATTTTACCTTTCTTTTTGGACACTCAACCCACGTCAAGGAAATTAAATTATTATCCACCATACTCCCAATTACTCAACATATATTTTTAGGAGCTTGCGATAGATATAGCAGGAACAGTTCCAGGCTTGAGGATATGGCAATAAACAAGACAGAGTTTTTGCCCTCAAGGATCTTACCCAAGTGTTGGGAGTGAGATGGTCAACCAACAGATATCCACCAAAAAAAGAGTAACACAATTTTTTAAAGTTAATGACCTCACTTTGCTCCTAATGCTGCCACCATTTCCCCCAAATGACTCAGATTCAAAACAGTGGTTAGCTTTCTTATTTCTGAACAAACCCAGAAACTTAGGCTGAAAAAGATTTTAGAAAATTTCACTGCTGTATGAACAGAAATCTAATATGCGCCATAAGAAAAACAGAAAGGTCATCATTTTCATGTAAATCTTCCAATACTACTATATTTTATGTTCACATTGTAATCTACATAGAAAACTAAAATATCTTACCTTTGACAGTTGGTCAAAAGTAATTGCTATGGTGACATTTTTATTTAGGGCAAATACTAACTTTAAATTTATGTCAACATTTTTACACTGACACTGTATAAACCATACATAAACTCACTATAATTCAAAGCTGTCACTGAGTGCAGCAATAGTTTACAGTCTTTCCAGATACATCATGCTACCAATTACAATAAATAGTTTTATGTAAGGAAATACCACTTGATCTTTTACATAAAAGAACACTATTACTTAAGGAAAATTGGTAATCGTTACTTTTAAGACATATCCAAATAAATATGACTTACACACAAAGTAAAGGCTTCATAAAACCTTTAGTTTTCAAATTCTAATCACCACTTCTTCCAATTCTGCTATTCCCCACCAATCCCAAATATTAAATCATATAATTCTTTCTGGGCAATGGCTAAGTGGATTTGGCTGCCTGGGCAGGAAGTAAGGAAGGAGAGGACTGGATTCAGGCTCTGGGTGGCGCCTACATTACATCGACAGCCCCCTTTACTAAAGAACACAGACAAGTGTGAATAAAGAGTTGCACTGTCTCCCTCCAAACTCTGCCTTGGCTCTATATGTTGTTTTGATGAAATGTGATGTGGAAAAGGCTCATTCTATTTTCAACTAAGAAGAAATACATTGTCTGATGATTAATGGAAATGTCACAACCACTTTCATCAGTCAGTGGCTGTGCCTTCTCACCTACTATCAAACACTGTCTTTGTTCCTAAGTCTACCACCCTTGGATCTAGTCTGGATAGTATTTCAGAAGTAAAAAGTGAAGCACAATGACAAAAGGTTGAGCCATATAGAATTAACCCCCAAAGAGGCCAGGAAGGAAAATACAGGCAGTAGCAAGGATACAGCAGCTTAACCCAGACCTTCTGCAAGTCCCCATCTCACTGGTCCAACTGCTGGGCTCACTTAATTTTCCCATCTTCCAAGTATTTTTCTTAACCTTTCCAATGTAAGCAGACTTTGGTTATCGATATTATATTTAAATGGCATAAGCTGTACAGACATTCTTCCTAGGAGTTTCAGAGCATTGGTGGTTCAGTGGTAGAATTCTCGCCTGCCTAGGAGTTTCAGAGAGAATTTATTAGGTCTTTAATATAATTAGCCACACTTTATTACCTTTTCTTTTGTGGAAGCATGAAATTAAGTTGAAAAAATGTAAATTGTATATAATTATGACGATTAATTTAGAGTAGACTAGAAAGGCAGTAAGCCAAATAGAAAATATAGAATGATACATGTTCCCTGGGTTAATGGAATTATGATTTCTGGTGTTGGAACCATAGCATGTACTTACCTCTACCTCCCGTCCAAAAAAATAGTTCGTATTCCTGTTTGTCTTCTATAATTAAACTTTAGATTTTACCTTTTCCCAAACTGTTTATTCTACAGAGAGGGACTAAACTTTTTATAACCAAGCAACAAAAAATAACCCCCAAATACTACCTTTTAGAAAGGAAAGAACAGAAGACTTAACTATGTACACTAAAAGATGATTTTAGTTACTGAAGGTAAACAGGCCTAAATAAACTTGTGACGGTTTCTTCACAGGAAGCAATTATAATATGTATTTGCTGCTTTTAATTTACTCAACTCAGAAAATGCTCCCAGATAAAATCATAACAGGCATATGAAATCAATTTCAGATTTACTGAATTTCCCATGTAAGCTCAGATTCACATTTTTCCACCTCAGGTAAGCCAGACTGCCAAAAACAAATTTCTGGAATAATTTTTTTTCTAAACTTTGAGTAGATATGAATGCTTATGTCACAAAAAAATGAAAATAGATATAGTATTTGCCTTAAAAAAATTACCTCAATGGGAATAAATTGATTTAAGTAATCATTCTACTGGAAGTATCAACATTATTCTAAGTATCCATGTTAGGAAAGCTAGACACTTTTAGAAGCTTCTTGAATTTTGTAATAATGATAAAGCTTCCAATCACACATAAATATAGCAAGTGATTTTATTCTATATGAGGAATGCTTATGGAGTTCATATTTCAAAATTATATTCAGTTCACATTCAATATTATAATCACATTCCAGAAAATTATTTTTTGATATGTATTTGAGTAAGCTATTCTTTCACAGAATACCTGTTGCAGTAATTTCCAAATTCTCTCTGAGTCAATTATACTGGTTTTTTCATTTGGCAGGCAGCCGAGAAACAATATTCAATACAAAATTCCAAATACTTATTTAATAACATAGGACAGAGTGCCAACTTCTAATGCATCACTTTATGATGGACACTGTACTTCACTCAGAATTTTAATCTTCTGATATAATTGTGTAAGTCAATTGGAAAACCACTTTATTAAGGAAAAATATAAAGGGCTGATGACTCCCATTCCCACTACAACAGAGAAACTGAGTAACAAACCCCTTGTAAAATGTTCACTGGCTCTTTCCAAATCAAACCCATTAAACACACAAACCGATACAAAACCACTCTAACATCTATGCCTTCATTCTCCCATTAAAATAAAGAATTGTAACTATGATTGACTTCTTCAAAATTCTAAATGAAGTTATGACTTTCTGGGATTCAGAGCCATCAGTAGACATGTCCCTCCAAATGCAGACACTTACCTTCACATTTCTGAGTAGTTTCACTCTGCTTATGACCAGCAGGGCATTTGCACTCAAAAGAGCCCACGGTATTGATGCAGTTTCCTCCCTGGCATATCCCAGGAATCGCCTGGCATTCATCAACATCTGCAAGAAGAAAGCACTGTGAACAAAGATACCCCTACCTTCCAGAATATCTACACCTATTTCTTCAATGTAATGTACAGAGAAAGATCAGTTGTTCTCAAGAGCATGGTGTAAGGGGAATTGGGACCACTTTGTAGGCATACATTTTAATTCGTATTAATCATGTACGGTATAGATCTCATTTGCATTGTTATTTTCTCTTGGAATTTTATTTTTTATTAAGAAAATCCAACCCTGTTGTTGTGCGGAAAACCAATCTCTTGCTTTGATTTCCTGCAGAACACTTCTGGATGTTTTCGCTCTCCTGGTGATGGGTGCTCAGGCTACGTCCATCTTCTTCTCACCAGCTCAAGGCATGATAAAATCAAAGTCTCTACCATGTCTCTTTATGGAGTTGGGTAACTATGGACTGTGTAAACTCAGAAACTCTTAATCCCTTTGCTGTAGACCTGGAGCAGAATTACTATATCACAGAGTATATATATACACCCAGTATGAATAAACAGTGCCCAACAGTCAAAATGCCTTCATACCACTGGCAATCCATACACCTACAAGTAGTTCACCAACCTCTATTGTCCATGAGGATTCTTGTGGGGTCTTTTTTCCCCTCCCGGCTAACACATGACATAAATATCCAAAATCCTAATTTTCTTTGGTCTAATAATTGTAAAGGGATATTAATTCTAGTTTTCACTTCTCTAATTACTAATTACTATGTGTGTTAGCTTTCAGATTTCTTCATCTGAAAGTTGTCTGTATCCCTTAAACAGTGTTATATTGAATTTGTCATATTCTTTTTTTTCAAGTTTTTATTTAAATTCTAGTTAGTTCACATCCAGCTTAGTTTCAGGTGTAGAATTAAATAATTCAACACTTATATACATCACCTGATGCTCATCACAACTGCACTCCTTAATCCCCATCCCCCATTTCACCCACCTCTCCACCCACCTCCCCTCTGGTAACCATCAGTTTGTTCTCTAGAGTTAAGAGTCTGTTTCTTGGTCTTTTTCTTTTCCTCTGTTCATTTATTTTGCTTCTTAAGTTTCACATATGAGTGATATGGAATTTGTCTTTCTCTGAATGACTTATTTTGCTTAGCATAATATTCTCTAGCTCCATCTACATCGTTGCAAATGACACTATTTTGTTCTTTTTTTTTTTTAAGATTTTATTTATTTATTTGACAGAGAGAGACACAGCGAGAGAGGGAACACAAGCAGGGGGAGTGGGAGAGGGAGAAGCAGGCTCCCCGCAGAGCAGGGATCCCGATGCGGGACTCGATCCCAGGACCCTGGGATCATGACCTGAGCCGAAGGCAGTCGCTTAACCGACTGAGCCACCCAGGCACCCAACACTATTTTGTTCTTTCTGATGGCTGAGTAATATTCCATTGTATATATATACCACTTCTTCTTTATCCATTCATCAGTCAGTGGACATCTGGGCTCTTTCCATAATTTAGCTATTGTTGATAATGCTGCTATAAACACTGGGGTATATGTACCCTTCGAATTAGTAGTGTCATACTCTTTTTCTAAATTTAAAACTTTAAACATGGCAATTATCTTCTTCATTCTTTAAGCTATTAGTTTTATCCATTTAGGAACCAAAAATCTTAATATTGACGAATGAAATCCAAGAAACTGTAATAAAGATTTTCAGACAAATAAAAGTTAAGAGTCCACAAGAAATGTTAAAAGAAGTTCTTTAGCAGGAGGGGTGTTTGGGTAGCTTAGCTGCCTAAGTGTCCAACTACTGATCTCAGCTCAGTCTTGATCTCAGGTTCGTGAGTTCCAGCCCTATGTTGGGCTCCATGCTGTGTGGAGCCTACTTAAAAAAAAAAAGTTCTTGAGGAAAAATAAAAATGAGATGAAAATTATGGTCTACACAAAAACCAAAAAAGCACTGAAAATTTAGTAAGCATGTTGATAAATTTAGAAGACCTATTTGTTATTTTTAAATAAACTTAAAGATAACTGGTTGTTGAAAACAGCAACAGCAAAATAATAGTAATGTATTTTGAAGATTACAAAATGCAAAGAAGTAAATAGTATAACCACAATAGCTGAAGGATTAAAGGGGGAAAGAAAAGAATACTATTGTAAAATTATTACATTATAAGTCAAGTGGCATAATATTATTTGAATACAGACTACAGTAAGTTAAATATGTAAAGACAAACACTAAATTTTGTAATTTTAAATAAAACTAACATTTTATAATGTTAAAGAGATAGAGCTAATGATCCAATTATGGAGATAAAATGAAATACTAAAATATACTCACTCTAATAGAGGCAGGCAAAAAGGGATAAAAAATGGATGGGACAAAAAGACAAGAAATAGTAAGATACAGATTTAAAATCAACAATATTGATAATCATAGGAAGTGTAAATGGTATTAGTAATTCAATTAAAAAGGCTGAAATTGCCATAATTGATTTTTTTAAAAGATGTAATTTATTTTGCTTACAAGAAACCCACTTTGACAGAGATAGCTTAAAAAGGAAAAGAATGAAAAGATGTATCATGTACTCAATCAAAAGAAAGCTGAAGCAGCTAAGTTATTGTACAAAGCAGTCATCAGAACAAGAACCATTACCAGAGATACAGATGGATATTTCATAATAACAAAGGGGTCAATTCATTAAGAAGACATAATAATGTACAAGGTGTATATGCTGATTAAAATGTTAAGCACCCAGAACAGAAAGTGACGGACCTGAAAAAAGAAAGAGACAAATCTACAATTATAGTTGGACATTTCCATATTCCTTAGTAACTAACAGAACAAGTAGACTGAAAATCAGCAAGGATACATAAGACTTGAACTATATTTTCAACCAACTTGTCCTAGTTGACATTTATAGAACACCCCACACAACTTTAGCAGGATATACGCTATTTTCAAGAGCACATGGGATATTTTACCAAGACAGACTATATTCTGAGGCCATGTAAAAAGGCTCATTAAACATAAAAAAATTAAAATCATACATAGCATGTTTTCTAAACACAACAGATTTAAACTAGAAATGAATAATAAAAAACATCTGGAATATCCTCAAACATTTGGAATTTAAACAATATACTCTGAAATAATCCATGGTTCAAAGAAGAAATCACATGAAAAATGAGAATACACCATATCACAATTGGTAGGACCCAGCTAGAGCGGTGCTTAGAGATAAATACGTAGAGTTAAGATGCTTATTTACAAAAAGAGCAAAGTCTAAAATTGGTTACCTAAGTTTTTATGTAAAGAAATTTTAAGAAGACGAGCATATTAAACCAAAAGTAGACAGAAGCAAGAAAATAATAATAATAAAATAGAAAAATTGTCAAACAACAGAGATTATCAATCACTACAAAACCTGGCTCTCTGGAAATACAAGTAAAACTGATTAGATCTGATCAAATTCTACAGAGATTAGAAGGATCAAAGGAAATAGTATGAACAACTTTATGGCACTAAATTCAACAATTTAGATAAAGTGTACAAATTCCTAGAAAGATAGAACTACCAAGGCTCACTCAAGAAGAGATCATCTGAACAGACCTACATCTATTGAAGTTAATTTAATTCATACTTGAAAATTCTTTTTTTTTTTTTTAAGATTTTATCTATTTATTTGACAGAGAGAGACACAGCAAGAGAGGGAACATAAGTATGGGGAGTGGGAGAGGGAGAAGCAGGCTTCCCGCTGAGCAGGGAGCCCGATGCGGGGCTCGATCCCAGGACCCTGGGATTATGACCTGAGCCGAAGGCAGATGCTTAACAACTGAGACACCCAGATGCCCCATACTTGAAAATTCTTGCACAAAGAGAACTTTAAGCCTAGGTGGCTTTACTGCTGAATCCTTTCAAATACTTAAGGAAGAAATAAGCAGGTGAGCTGTACAAAAAAAAAATTTTTTTAAGATTTTATTTACTTATTTGACAGAGAGAGAGAGCACAAGCAGGAGGAGTGGCAGGCAGAGGGAAAGGGAGAAACAGACTCCCCGCTGAGCATGGAGCCTGGCCCAGCATAGGGCTCAATCCCAGGACTCTGAGATCATGACCTGAGCCGAAGGCAGATGCTTTACCGCCTGAGCCACCCAGGCGCCCCTGTACAAAAATTCTTGCAGAAAAAGAGAACAGGGGACACTAGCCTACCCATTTTATTTGGCTAGCATTACCCTTACCCCAAAGCTAGAAAATACATTACAAGAAAAAAAACAACACAATAATATACTTTTTGAATAGGCACACAAAAATTCTTAGCAAGGCAACTTTAGCAATACATAAAAAATTAATACATCATGACCAAGTGAGGTTAATCTGAGGAATTTAAATTTGCTTCAACATTCAAACATCAATCAGTATAATGCATTATATTAACATGTTGACTAAGAAAGAGAAAACACATGATCATATTATAATGTGAAAAAAGCAAGTGACAAAATTCAACACTCAGTCATTTCAAAACCCTCAATAAACCAGGAATATAAGGGAGCTTCCCCAACTTGATAAAGAGCCTGTACAAAAATATATATATATAGCTAGGGACTCTTGGGTGGCTATGTAACAAGAGTAAGATCACACTCTATGTGTTGTTCTGCATCTTGCTTTTTTTTTTCATTAAAATTATTTTGTGGATATATCTCTAAGTCAGTATACATTGATTTACCCTATTATTTTTGGTAAGTCCACAAGTTTGCTGTATCTTAGAGTATGTAAATTAGAGAATTTAAGCCTACAAAAAGCTTAGCATCTTTATTATTTCTTCCTCACTTTATCTGTCTAGAAGAAATTACAATAGCCCAAAATATTTTATACTGAAATTAAAGTAGATTTCATTGTCTTATTTAAGGATATCTGATCCAAACAAAACAACTAGAATGAAATATATAACAAGAAATTTATATACTGAACTTTTTAATTCAGAACATTTCAAACCACATTATTTTTTAAAATGTACTACATTTCCACCCTCATTACAGTGTGGTATAAGACATCCCTAGAAACCTCTTCTCCTGGAAGATAAATCAGAGAAAGAATATCATGATATAAGCTGAAAAATGGGGCCAAACCTATAAATCCCTTAATACTGTTCATAAAATCTTTGACTCCATATTTAGTAGATTCAGTAATTTTTCAAAGGAAAAAGCAAATCGACTTTATGGGGCTTATTTTGTAATTGCCTAAAAAGTATTTTCCTAGAAGGAAAAATAAAACCTTTATTTTTGAAGTATCCTAGACCACGCAGCCATACAGAATTAATTTCTTTTAGGTAGTTAATTATTAAAATGAAAAGCAAAAATTTTACAAATATCTTGTAGAAATAATCAACTTGAACCTAGGAACATACACAAGCGCTCTCTAAAAAAAAGCAAGCCTCAGACCTTCAAACTACGCAAGACATTCTACATTGTCAAAGTGCTAACGTAAGCAACTAACGTCTGAATAGTTTTCCACTGTCTTGATTATATAGATGTGTTGTTCATTCCTTCAGTTCAAGCACAAACTATTTCTTTAAATGTTCAGCATCTTCAAATCACATGTAAGGATTTTATAGAATAAAGCTAAATCTTTCTTTTTTTTTTCTCAAATTTTTATTTAAATTCCAATTTGTTAACATGCAGTGTAATTAGCTTCAGGTTTAGAATTCAGATCTTTTGAAACTTAAACCTTATACAATCTCTTCAGTGTATGTCTATTAACTAAGGTTATAAATAATGTGAGAAGGTAATGGTAATTCTAGTTGATGAACTCATTTATTCTCCAACTTCTTTAAATAAACTTGCCCTAAAAGATTAAACTGATTATGTAAGTTAGCATATTATTTTTAGTTCACATTAAAATGTGGAAAAATATGCACAGTGGTACAGGCATATAAAGATGGTTCATTTAATTTATATCTGTGGGACCAATTCCTATTACTATACATTTAATAGCACTTTTTTTTGTTAACTTTGCCCATCACCAAATTAGATCCATTTTTAAAATTTAAGTTCTCATTCCTATACTCCGTAGATAATCACACATTACTTATATTTCTACAAAAATGAATGCCAGCCATTACGAACAGCAACTGAAGGACAGGTCTATCTCTACCTGGAATCTGAGAAGCACGGGCTTTTTGGCAACCATTCAACATGGTTTCATTCAGCCAGAATACCTATTCATGTATTAACAAAATTCAAATGCTAAATAAGTGATCAACTCAATAAGCAAGTTGTTACTCAACAAGCAAGTAAGTTACTACCTGTGGGACTCTGCACTTGGAATGAAAAGAACAGAGCATGCTTCTCTGTCTCAATCTTCCTCACCTTATAGGAGATAAATTCATCGTCTCCCTCTTACTTGTCTGACTTCATTCCATCAGTAACAAGTGCTCCCTCCCTAAATATGCCTCAAATCTCCCCTCTGGCCCATTCTGGTCTCAACTTCCAACATATATCACCTGTACTACAATAGCAATCTTCTAAATGGTTTCCTTGCTTTCACTCTGGTCGCCCTATTATTGACATTCTACAAAGCAACTAAAATAATTTCATTTAAAAATATGTCAAATCAAGCAGAGGTCATTACCTCAGAAGTCTGCAAACACTGCCACACTGTTTTCTGGTCTTTAGGAGTTGCTCTAGAGAAGTCTCAGACTCAAGGGTACTTCCTTTAAAAAAATACTTGCTTATTCTGTTTTATTTTGCCGGTGGGATTCCATTTAACTCCTATTTTTATTGAAGTTTTGTGTCTTCCAATCTGCAGCCTGATGCTTTTATCCATTTTAGAAAATCCTTCTATTTTATCTCTAAGACTCTTCTTCAGTTCCTTTCCACAGCTTCCTTTAGTCTGATTTCACTGTGTATCAGATTCTTTATAATCATTGCCTAATTACTGTTCTCTGACATTATGGTTTGTGGTTTCCTCCATTTTAACTTTTGTCACTGATATTTTTTCAGTTTCATGTATGCTTATATGTATATATCTATTATTTGCTTTCCATTAGGTAAAGTTTCAAATCCTTCTTCAGTTTCTTTTTTGAGTACTACCAACCCACTTTTTATCTCTGGTTGTCTTTACTGAATTCTTATAACTCTCCTTTGAGCACGTTTTAAGAGAAGAAACAAACTGCTTTTCCTTTCCTGAAGCTAAGAAGTGTATAAATCTTGTGTTTATTTGGGTAATTCTTCCTTGAAGCATGTTCACTTGCCTCTTTCAAATGTTTTTGTCTTTTTTTCAGTTGTTACATATAGACGTTTTTCCTTTATTACTCATCTTTAAATGGGGCCATTTCCTACTGAAGCAAAACTGGAGAGAGCCCAAGAAGAAACAAGTTGGTTTGAAAGAAATTTCTATATGAAATACTTGCTGGTACCTGCTCACCAAATTCTCTCCCACTTTTTCTTTTTTTGCCTTTGTATTAATTTTCAACTTTCAGGTGGGGGTATGACCATCTACTCTGCCTTTTCAGATACACACTCTCTGAGATGTTCACCAGTGGTTTCAACTTCCCCTGAGGATCTGTAGTAGACCTCTCTCACTCAGGGGCCTCTCCAAAAGGAGATCCACAGCCTATGAAGAGCCTTTCAGAATGCTGAGACTCAGAGTAAATACTCAGAAGACTCTCCCTGTCCCAAAGACTTCCCAACAGTTTCAAGTGTTCATCACTGCTTTCAACTGGGGGGAGCAGAATTTTATTTTAGAAGATCTTGTTTTCTATTATTTATTGTTAGTTTTTCTTCAGTTAGAAGAAGGAGCATATTCTATCTTTAAGTAAGAGTTGTGATGAGCACTGGGTGCTGTATGAAAGTACCGAATCACACCTGAAACTAATATTACACTGTATCCTAACTGGAATTTAAATAAAAACTTAAAAAAAAAGGAAATGTATGGGAATGGGCTTGTTCTTAACTCAATGAAACTACACTGTATAATTCATCTTTCAAGTACCATCTTCTATCATTAAGATCTAAGCATTTGCAAACATATGTGTAGAAGCATATGGGAATAGCTGTAATGTGTATCTCACTGAAACCACATTGCATATAAACTGTTGTTCAAATCACATCTTCCTTCATTAAGATGTATGTTTGTGAAGTGTAGAAGTATATAGGAATAGCCCTGTGCTTACTTCATTGAAGTTTCACCATGTATAATGTGTCTTTCAAGTAACATCTTCTTTCATTATGATATAATACACAACACACACATATATCACCCATACATTATTTAAAAAAAAAGAGGGAGTTTCTACAATTAATTATGATTTAAGTAAATTTTCTGGATTGTATGGGAATGGCTTGTTTTCACACAGTACAAACGGAAGTTAAACTTTATAATGATCTGGTTAACTAGAAAAATGTAGACAGCCCAGATAAATATGTCTTTAATAATTTATACTAATCAAATGAACCAAATCTCCTTTCCTTTTGGGGCTGTATAGAAGGCCCGGAAATAACTTTCTACTGAGGGCATCTTCCTTCCAATCTATGACCGAGGGACGAGCCATGCCTGTGTGGGTTCAGGGGAGGTACAGCTTCTCTACACTTCTCATGCACAACCTGAGTAAATGAATTAGATATTTCTGAACACTGTAATCATTTGAAAAAAACACACAGCACCATTGGTTTGGCAGGGACTGATTTAGGGTCTGTACTGTTGTTTCTTTATTCAAGTCCTTGTCCTGTGTCCTAGCTAGGTCCTGACTCTTGTCATGTAGGTCTGATGTCTTGTGCCTCTCAATTGGCATGGAATAGAACAGAGGCTCAACGTCAGCCCATTACTATTGTCCAGGACAAAGCAAAAGACACAATTTAATGAGCAAATTGCTTCTGCCATCTTTTCAGTTTGGGAAATGGTTGGAATAGTTTGAAAGACGAATTCTTAAAAATCAAATAACAAATTAGTAACTACAAATTTTAATATATTTTAAAAAAATTTTAGATGACCCTATTCTTTTGAAAATCTAAAAGACTTAAAGTCAAGTGCTAATATTAAATAAAATATCCTTTCAACTAGAGTAGGTTCATGAAGACTGTACAGATTAAAAGAGAGTAAGAAACTTTAAGAAAATAATACAACAGATGCATATGGCAGTTTGTGACATATTTAAAGTTTGTATATATTCTTCAAAAAGGGCTTAATGCCACTTTTTAAACCTTTAATTCACTCATTTTATGACAGCTTAAATTTTAAGGCCTGTATTATTTAACTCTGGATATTGAAGAAAATAGAAGAAAGTGCAAAACTAAATGTGAGTTAGTCTTGGGCAGAAGGGTTAGAACAGAAATGGCTCTCAACACGCAAGAAGCCATGAATCATTACAACCAAGCAGCCAGCACCCTAAGAATGTGCACCGCCCTGACAATGTTCACTTCAGTCCTAAAAGACATCATGGCAACAGTTAAATATAAAAGATACACTCTTCTCTTCACAGCGTAATTTGTTTTAAGTATCATCTTAATTTTCATTTAAGTATCAACTTAAGTATCATCATAAAAACAGATTCATGACCTAATGGATCTCACACTCTAGCTGGAGGAAAGTAAAAGCAATAAAGACAATAAATAATCAAGCATATCAGAAAGTGATACATGCTTTAGAATAAACAAAAAGTATTACCCTAGTAAATCTACTCAGTATTAATCTAGTAGATCTACACAGTATTTTCTCTTAAATAGGAGTTGATATAAATTTTATGGAAATCTACATATGAACAGTTACTCTGTTTAATACGAGATCATATTTCATGTCCTCTGAAGCCACAAATAAGGTAATTCACTAATTGCATCAACTACAGAATAACATTATGTTTAGAACTTCAGAAATGTCCTTTCTTGGCTAATATAAACCACATTTTAGAACCAATATAAAGCTATTTGCAATCATCTTCTTTGCATCTGAAATTTATTTTTAACTCAAAAATTTTCAATTATACAATCAAAAAGATCACTATTATTGTAAAAAGTATGACATGTACGTATCATGTTTTATCATGTTATTTTTTTCATGCCATGTATCTTCTAAATCAATTTGGCAGAGTATTTGGGAAACAGTCTAGGAATTTAAAGGGAAAATGAAATCACATTACGATGCAGTCTTAAAATAGCCTGAACTGTGGATTAGTATTTAATTGAGAGGCTTCTGACTATGCCATGATTTTGAAATAAAGCAGAACTTTTTAAACTTGCTTTTCCAGATATTTTAACCATGTGGCAAGTTTCATTTTGTTCCTGTCGCTGTATTTATCCATTATATTTTTAGGCAAATGGAACTGAAAACTTATCTTCACTGCATAAACAAAATCAAATAAATAAGCCTTCAGACATTACTAAATCCTGAAGGGCATTAGGGAAATTTGAGATCAGATCCTACATTTCGTAAGTGTGTTGAGAAAAACTAGGCCTCTCTGACGAAATATAAAGATAAAGAGAAAAAAGCTTAAATGCAAATGTAGACGATGAGGATTCAGTAATTGGGGATGTTTTGGTTGAAGTTAAAAGAGTTTTTCTGAACTGGACTATTTTTACGAAATAGTGGTTTTTGGAAGTATGTTAATCCCATTTATTAATTCAAAAGATAGTTACTGAGTATCTACCACATGTTAGGCACTCTTCCAGATGCCTCAGAGACATTAATGAATAAAAAAGATTTATGACCTAATGGATCTTACATTTTCACTGGGGGGGAAAGTAAAAGCAATAAAGACAATAAATGAGCAAGTATATCAGAAAGGGATACGTGCTATAGAATAAACAGGAAGTACTACCTTAGTAAATCCAGTCATTATTAGTCTAGATCTACACAGTATTTTCTCTTTAATAGGAATCTATATAAATTATATAAATTTTACTGTATTCTATTTCTAATCTAGGAAAGCTACGAAGTATGGTGAATACTATATAATATATGGTATATCTTCTATAAAAAATTACTTTATCAGAAACTATAAAATCAGACTGGTAGTTGTATCAAAGATAGAGGATTTTATTACCCATAGAAAACAGCAGATAATTATTATTATTTTTAAAGATTTTTTTTTTTTACTTGAGAGAGAGAGAGAGTGCACAAGAACAGGGTGAGGGGCAAAGGGAGAAGCAGACTCCTCACCAAGCAGGGAGCCCAATGTGGGGCTCAATCCCAGGACTCTGGGATCATGACCTGAGCCGAAGGCAGACGCTTAACTGACTGAGTCACCCAGGCGCCCCGAAAACAGCAGACTAAAAATGACATTTACATGGTTTCCATATTAGGTCTGACCTGTGACAGATAATAAGCCAAGAGACAAAACACAAAACCATTCTAAGTCCACAGCTGACATGTAGGTTCATCCCTTGGGCATCCCTATAGTTCTTATTGGAAGAGTTTGGATAGAGCCCAGTTTTTAACATTAACTTTTACAAAACTACAAAACTAACAAAAATCTGTAGAGGCCACTGTCAGAGATACATTTACCAAATTATGCAGAGCACCTAAATGATTATTCTTCAGTGAATTGAAGCTACATGCAGGCTTCCCAAATTATAACTCTCTTTTGGGTTTTAGGACACTGGACTGGCTTTCCGCAATAAGCCATTTACAGGGGTTGGGTAGATGACATCTGTTTCTGTGATACTGGTCACTAACATCAATTTGAAAGACCTCAGGAATCTAACTTCATATATGATTTCATGATAACAAATAAACCCAACTCGTCATGTCTCAAATATGAATATCATTTCTCTGAATAATACAAAAGTCATTTTCCATTTTCCTGTGATCCTACTGCCATAAGAGAACTCATTATAGAGCTATTTCCAAACTCTAAAAATGGGTTTAATATACTTGATACGTATATCGTGATATGATATCAGAGAAGTAGCCAAAAAAGGGTAAGAACTGTGGTGGCTGAAAATTAATTAAAATAATTATCCAGTAAAAATGTAACCATTTTTTTTGACGACTTGGGTCGGTATCTACTACTGCAGCATCCTCAGGGATCCCCAGGCTAGCCCTGATACATAAAATATACACCAGGATGTGGTTGGGAAGATTGCTTGGAGACCAGACTGTAACTAACTGGATATAAACTCTTCAGTAACTGCATTTAAGGACAGAGTTTACACTTGGCCTCTACAGACACTATTAATAAAAATGGCGGGCAGTGTTAACCTGAGCCTAGATTCCCATATCTTGAATGAGAATACAAGAAAGAGAAAAACATTTTCCTGGGTATTTTCATGTGTATAGTTTGAGGGGTTGTGGTAAGGAGAGTGTAGTGCCTCCTGGATGAAGATCTGGGAGTGGTTTGTCCTCTGATTATATGAGCTAATTTAATTTAAAAAATTTTTTTTAATTTTCCCCAGTTTTTCATAGTATCTCCTCTCTTCTCCATTTATGTCAAGACCTAAAAAATGATTATTCATTAGGTGGCTAATAATCAGGTCATCTCTAGTCAGGCTTGCTAATGAGGCCCCTCTTGGAAATGGCAGGAGTTTGGATGGTAGGAGGTATTAGGGGTGGATCCTCCGAGCGCAGTGAAGGAGACCCACACGTGGTGAGCTTGCGCACGCAGGCAGACGGCGAACTCACCTTGGCAAGCTCCAGTGCGGATGTTGGGGATAAAGCCCCGTCGGCAGGGCTGAGGCTGGGCCGGACACATCTCACAGGGGTGGCCCCAGGCCCGTCCAATGGTGGCACAGCACAGAGTCTTAGTGCAGACAATGCCCGTCAGCTGCCCTTGGCACATTTGGTTGTTGACCTGAGTGAAACAAGGGCCTGTCCTGTAATCTGGAATGTGAAAGAAGACGGAAAGACAGGTTTTATGACCATACACCAATCTTACACCAGTAGCCCCAAACACATAAAACAGAGGCAATTTCTTCTGACTCAAGTGTCTAAAGACAAAAGGCTGGCAAGTTTCATTTCGAAAATTCCTCATTTTTCAATCATGAGGACTGCTTTAGGAGACTTCAATGTATTTTACACCAGACACTGTAAACGGGTGGCTCAAGGGCTGTGTCTGGGACACAGATGTGTTTTCTTGGCCTGAATAATGTTCTGAAAGAATTTAAATTAGTAGCCAACATTTTTAAATTGGGAAATTTCACATGAAATTTCTATTTCTGGCTTTTCTTGAAAAGTTGGAAGATTTGGCCATGCTAGGCCTGCCATTCTACATGGCAGTGGGGAGAGAAGTGTGTCCTTCTCTCTGACACCAAGCCGGCAGTCTCATGTCACTGCCATCCCTCACCTGCATACCGTCAGCACCTGCTTGCAGGACTCTCTATTTACCTAGCAAAGATTTTCTTTCCCAACCGGTGGACATGAGATCGGAATCAGAAGAGAACCAATAATGATATACCCTTCCATATCACAAATATATCTGAGCAGTCTAGTATGTCTATAAACACTAAGTTCTAACAATTTGATTTTTGTTTCTGTGTCAGTCTCTTTAGTTCCCTGTGTAGTTCATCCAGGAAGACTGTACCAATAAGAGCCCCTGTCATGGATTCTTTCTAGGTAAGTTACTATTATTTAATCTCTATACTCTAAAAGACTGTACCATTTTCCAGCTCAGAGAAGCATCAGCAAATGCTAAATAGGCAGACTTCTGTGGATATTAAGGATGATCTATTGGGACTGTTGCATCTCAAACTGTGGTCCATGGACCAGTGATATATGCATCACCTGGGAGGTGGTTAGACATGCAGACTCAGGCTCCACCCTAGACTCACTGACCTAGAACTGCATTTCAACAAAATATTCAGGAGATTCATACACACCTTCAAGATTAAGAAGGGCTGATCTAGACTCCAGGTAACTTAAAAGCTAGGCATTCTGACTCTAGCCCTCTTTCTCCTATAATTTACTTCAGTGAACCTTTTAGATGATCAGTATTTAACTCTTTTAAGCAGAACTGAATCATTAACAAAACAGTTTTTGAGTGTTGTTGTTGCTGTTTTGAGAGACACTGGAAATCAGAGAAAGGTCAGTTTCACGAAGACTGACTAATGAAACAACTCACATTTGTTTTAAAATTACAACAGAAATATGTGAAAAGGGCTTTTCCCCCCCTTTCACAGAGACTGTATGAATACAGTTCATTAAGTCTTGGGACTGTAAGATGATAGTCAGGATTTCCTGATAAGCCCTCATGCAAATGACATAATTCCATTTGAAGGGGAAAACCAGAACAAGTTTATTTCAGATTTCCAAGAACAAAACAATCTCACATTCAAAGAAAGCAGAGTCAATAATGTTGGTAAGATTTTTATGAAATATGTACTGGAAAAAAGCAAACTTGGATAGGATTTAACATTCAAAATGCTAAGCTAGAAGAACTTTGATATAATCTAAATGCTATCATGTAACAAAAACACAACTTAAAACCACATAAAACTTGTATTTTTTTAAAAACAAAGAATAAGGCTTTCTCATATAGAGCAAAAGAATATTTTTAAAGTTTAACACACACAAAAAAACCTAAAATAGGTAACGTTTTTTGCAAGCTGGTTTAACACTCTGTTACTCTGCAGCTGAACTTCAACAAAAATAGCTCATTTTAATCCCTTACATAAGAACAACAGATGTGTTGGCTGCAAATCACGTTTTTGAAAAAGACAATCTTTGCAGTATATGTGTAGATATGTCAACCTTATAAACAAGCATGCTTCCCACACCACAAACTGCCAGGTTGTAAATTTTTTAAACCTATCTATTATCCTTCACACAACCATTATTTTGCTGTTTTAAACAAGTATCAGACTCACAAATTAAATCAAGTTCTGAACAAGTGGGAAAAGTATTTTTCACAAAAAAATATAAACCATTTATCCTTCTGTAATTCTTGCGTACGTAGCTGTGTTCACATTCTGCACACTTTCAGGATTCCCAGAGAGAAGCCTCCATACCCTCCCTCATAATCCCATCCTTAAGTAAACCAAATTGTCTGGAAATTTGTTCCTTCGGCTAACTACACCGCCTTCTTAAAATTATGTCCTCTCAGTCTGCTCTCTTTGGGGAAGGAGAATATCTGGACGAGGATAGCTGTTTGTCCTCTGAAGTGACCTTTCAGGTTGAAGGCTCTAATTAAGCCAACCCCAGACTTCTCTTCCTGGGAAAAGAGTTTACCTGTCCTTATTTCTTTTGCCTACACAGTATCTGCCTCCTTACAAACTGTGCTGAATCTGTTTTCTTTTCTCATTATACTTGGCTTTCTGGTAGGCAACTGATTAGTTTAAAATGTAAAATTACGGCATTACCTACTTATTCAAGAATTACTATCTTGCAAAATACGAACAAATCAGTGAAAGGGGATGTAAATATCTTGATCAGATTAAAACATCCTGTCCCAAACTTGGCTAGTATTTTAATTATGGTCAAAGAGCCCTAAAAGGATTTCATGTTACTGACCATGCATTCTTGTCATCAGGATTTCAGCGTGAGTAAAATATTATTGTATACCACACTACCCATTTGAAGTCAAGGACATCCTCAGAGCTTATTAGCAAAATATAAAAGGAAAGAACTGCTTATCACTTGGGTATGCTGGAGCCAGTAGGTTGGAAACAGGTATTTTCCTCATTACTATATGACCAAAAAATGTTAAAAATTAACCTGTGAAACACAAATACTTTTATTTTGATTTTCTAATATCGAAGTACAATATAGCATCTTTTTTTAAATTAGTTTCAGAGGTAGAGTTTAGTGATTCATTAGTTGCATATAACACCTAGTGTTCATTACATCACGTGCCCTCCTTAATGCCCATCACCCAGTTACCCCATCCCCCACCCACCTCCCCTCCAGCAGCCCTCAGTTTGTTTCCTAGAGCTAAGTCTCTTATGGTTTTGCCTCCCTCTCTGATTTAGTCTTATTTTATTTTTCCCTCCCTTTCCCTATGATCCTCCGTTTTGTTTCATAAATTCCACATATGAGTGAAATCACATGGTAATTGTCTTTCCTTGACTGATTTATTTCACTTAGCATAATACCCTCCAGTTCCATCCATGTCCTTGCAAATGCTAAGTCAGAATGGCTAAAATTAACAAGTCAAGAAATAACAGATGTTGGCGAGGATGTGGAGAAATGGGAACCCTCTTACACTGCTGGTGGGAATGCAAGCTGATGCAGCCACTCTGGAAAATAGTAAGGAGGTTCCTCAAAAAGTTGAAAATAGAGCTTATGACCCAGCAACTGCAGTACTAGGAACTTACCTAAAGGATACAAACATAGTGATGCAATATAACATCTTAACTTGTTTTGTACAGTTCCACTTTTATTCCCATTAAGCAGCTGGTGCAATGAGAAAACTCATCAAGAACTGGCGGCTTGCTGCCTTTTTTTTTCAAACAACTTCATTATGGTGTCATGAATATAACGTATATTCACCTGTCTTAAATGTACATGTAAATTTATTGAATTGTGCAGCCATCACCACAATCTAATTTTAGAATATTTGCATCAACCCCAAAGATTCCTTGTGCCAATTTCCAGCCTCAGTCAACCACTACTCTTTCTGTCACTATCGGTTTGGCTTTTCTGGACAATGCACACAAATGGAATCATATAATATGTGGTCTTTTCTGCCTGGCTTCTTTGACCTAGCATGATGTTCTTGAGGAACATCCATGCCATAGTATGGGTGAGTATTTCAATCCCTTTTACTGCTGACTAGCATTCCACTGTATGGATACACCACATCTGCTAACCAATTAGTGGCCATCTGCTGGGTTGTATGGTGAGTTTCTGTTTAACTTCTTCAGAAACCACCAAATGGTTTTTCCAATGTAGCTTCACCATTTTACATTCTTATCAGTAATGAATGAGGGTTCCAATTCCTCTGCATCCTTGCTAATATTTTCTTTTTTTATTATAGCCTATGTTACCATTCTACTTTAAATAAATATAATTGAATATATTTGGAAATTTTGATATAATTTCACAAGTCCTCTTAAGATGCTAAACAGTGCTAGATAACCAAACTGAGCATTATTGTTGTACAAACAACCTGGTAACCTCTGAAGAGGTTTTCAGAAGGTAATAACAGAAACAGGTCTGGTGGAGGATGTGGAACTGAAGGAGAGGAATTTTTTGTTGTTGTCATTTACTTATTTATTTTTTGCTTATTTTTTAATTTTATATGTTTTGCTTTGTTTTATGGAAGACACACACACTTCTAAAAGCCGATGGGAATGACCCAGTTGAAAGGGAGGGCTTATAAGTACCAAAAAGAGTAATAATTTCTAGTATAAGATCCCTTAGGAGTCAGCCTGAGTGTGAAACCAGAATGTGTGAAGGAGTTATCCTTCGAAAGGAGAAGAAAAGCACTCTGTTGTAGCCTGAGAAAGAAGAGTATTTATAGAGTAGATGGACAGTGAGCAGTGTCCTCTCCCACACCTTCTATTTTCTTTGTGAAACAGGAGGGGGGGGGTCAGCTGTGGAATCAGATATTTGGGGCTGAGATGGCACTGCAGATCCCAGGCGAGGGAGCTGACATGAGAACCCAGTGGACTCCCAGGTGACATTCAGGGCTCTGTACGGCAGATGACCAGGATGGACTGGTAGTGGGACCAATCCGCCTGCCTGAGGACTTTTCCCAGCATCCCTTAGGCAGCTGAGAGGCTCACTCAGAGGTTGGGTACATTAGGGTTAGGGTTTTATCTCTCAGATGTGGAAAAAAAAATCAGAATGGCAAGGGAGTTCAGAGGATTGTTACACAGCTTTTAAATTACAGACTATGGAATCTACGCTGGAGGAAAAGGAAATGAGAAAAAGGAGGACTGATAAATTAAGAAGTGGGAGAAAGCAGTAAGATCAACGGACTAGGCGTCTCCAGGGGGCTTCACACGAGAAGGGAAAAGAGTCACAGGGACAGCAATACATCAACCGCCTGTGTGGCTGCAGTATTCTTCATTTAACTGCCAGCAGAATGGAGCAGACGACACACTGCATAACTTAGGGAAGATTGCCACACATGCTGTAATGTAAATGTCATCCTCTGGAGCTGTGCAGTGGATGGCCCTCTTAGAGACCATGGACTATGGCTAGTCCAACCATGCCATGAGATGTCCAGAATCCATTGAATTCCATCCATTCCCACGTTAGTATACAAAGGCAAGTCTTTGTCTTGCCTGGGACTTGCCTGGTCCTAGAAAGGACAGGCAAATAGGTGGAATTTCCCACCAAGGTGCACAGCATTTGAAGTTAGGCAAGAAGGCATTTTCATTCTCAGGAACCAAAGCAATGCAACATGTAGTCAAGTGATCACGCTGTGTGGGAGCTGCAGGTATAAGTGAGGGTCACGAAGAAGTGTAGACTGTACAGAGCTGGTCTAATGATCCTGGCTATGGGACTGTCTCCTTGCAGTAATGGAGGTTTTTTTGTTTTTAAAGATTTTATTTATTTATTTGATAGAGACAGAGCGTACAAGCAGAGGGAGCAGCAGAGGGAGAGGGAGAAGCAGGCCCCCAGCTGAGCAGGGAGCCCGATTCGGGACTCGATCCCTGGACCCTGGGATCATGACCCAAGCGGAAGGCAGACGCCTAACCAAGTTTTTGGTTTTTGACAGAGCAATTATAAATAACATTTTTTAGTGCATCCTATCATGGTTTTAATTGAGAACGTAGTTGGTGTGCCAGCTACAGTCTTTGATCACAGATATAACTGGAGCATGCAGAGAAGCCAACCCCCAAACTTATATGGGATGATACAAGCATTTCCTTAGTTTCAATATGATCTGCCCTGAATGTCTGCAGATCCAGACTTCACGCTGACCAAACATTCAGAGTGCAATAAACTCAAATGGCTGAGACAGTAATTGTCTTCCTTGATGGAAAAGCATATGTCAACCTCAGAAAATTTTAGAATTAAGTACAGAAATGTTTAAGGGAATCAGAGCCATTATATTAACATTGTTGCTTTAAGAAATCTGTGCAAAAATTATGTATCTGTAACATTTAACAGCTTTTGCCCCATTCTATCAGACTGCCTTATAACCACAATTTAAAATAAATAGTTAAGTGACCTATTCAGAATGATTTTTTTTTTAATTTAAATTCTAGCAGCCAACATATAGTACAGAATGATGGTTTTTTCAACTTAAAATGTGACTATGCTTATATACAGAACTGGACCATTTAAGTGAACTTATACACTTAAAAGTTTATTTATATATTTAGTTTTTAATTTGCTTCAGAAGAGTTATTTGAGTACTTGCAAAGGTTAAGTCACACAAGTGAAGTACTTAAAAATTACATGCATTTAATATAAAAAAGCAGTTTAAAAGATATGGAGGTGTTTCATTAAGTATTAAATTGGAACCAAATATTATTTAAAGGCCTCTTAAAGTGACTACTAAAATCTACTCAATAGATTAGAGAGATCTATAAATTGGATTTAAAAGTTCAAGGAACATGCCCTAAGGAACTGAAAGCAGGGATCAGAAGAAATATCTATACATCCAGGTTCATGCAGCATTATTCAAAGAGCCAAGAGGTGAATGCAACCCAAGTGCCCATTGACAGATGAATGAACAAACAAAACACATACAATAGAATATTATTCAGACCTAAAAAGCTAGGAAATTTGACACATTCTATAGCACAGATGAACCCTGAGGACATTATTCTGAGAGAAATTAGCCATAAAATATTTTATGATTTCACATACATGAGGTATCTAGAGCAATCAAATTTATTGGAACAGAAAGCAGAATGATGTTTTTCAAGGGGTATAGGGAGTTTCTGTTTAATAGGTATGGAGTTTCGGTTCTGCAAGATGAAAAGAACTCAATGGATAGACATTGGTGATGGTTCCATGACAATGTGAAGATACTAATACCACGGAACTGTACTCTGAAAAATGGTCTACAATGGTCAATTCCATGTTATCTGTATTTCCCTGCAATTAAAAATATATCTTTAAAAAGCTCAAGGAATAATCAGGGTTTTGAAAGCTATATTTAAGTAAAGCAAACCAGAATTTTTAAGACCAAAATAAACTTTGAGTCTTTTTCATATACACAGTCACCACTGAAGGGCATCGAGACATACCCCCTTGCAACAGTGACCACTTGCCTTCTGATGGAAATTTACATTGTCACAATTGATTAGAGTGCACACAATTCTGCAAGGGTATTCTTGAACACATTGACTGACTATATACTTGGACTCTCTGTAGGGTAAATTCCTAGCACTAGAAATGCTGGGTCAAGTGTCCAGTTTGAAAAATATTCAAACATTCTCAGAACTGCTCTCTGAAGAGAGGCTGATCCTTACACCTTCTCCATCTGAGTAGAGGCAACTGGTTTAAGTTTTATTCATTTAAAGGGAGAAATGTGGTATCTCATTGCAGCTGAATTATGAACTCATTGCCCCTGTTTTTTGGCACTGAATGGAAGAAAATTAACTCTGTGGCAGGCACTTCATATTATAAAACCCATTCTATAAATTATCTCTTTTTATTCTGAAGTGCTAAGGAAGTATTTTTGCCACTTTTACAAAGGAAAAATTAAAAGTCAGAGATAAAGTTTCACATGGAGAATGAAAGAGCTAGAAAAAAGTGAAATGGAGACTGAACTTGAAGACCGGCCTCCCTCCCAAGCCCTGCACCATTCATGCAGTGTTCATTAAACCCAAGACATAGATCATCACACCCTCAGCTTCTGGTAGCTTTGCCTTCTCGTAACAGACCAAAGCCCTTCACCATTTTAATGAATATTGTCAAAATCCCCCAAGTGCATCCTGCCACCCCCAGGTATGATCTTCCAACTCCCCAAAATTCTGCAAGCCTAATATTGCTTTGCTTTGGTTTCTCCCAAAGATGAATCTCCTAGCCATGTTCAATTAGGGAGAGATTCTGTGTACATTGAGAGAAACATTAAAGACTTTTGCTTCTGCAGATAAATAAGTGAATATTTTAACTACCACAGTAGTACTGCATTGTTTCTCTAACGTAATATCATTATTTAAGATCTCAGTGAAAACATGGACTCAGTAAAGAAGGACTTCTTTCACCATTCTCCAGTCTTTCAAAGCACAAGACTACCACCGACATCAAAGAGCTCTGGAAGAATGAAGAGGCAGGAAAGATAATTAGGCGCTGGCCAATGATGCAAACAAAATTGCTATCTTTGATGTCATGTTTCATAAGGATGAAGGCCATCAAAATTGTGGTCCTCAAATTCATGCCTATGAACTGAAAGCACCCTCTCCCAAGAGCACAACCAATTAACTTACTTCACACATAACAACAAAAAAGCTGAAGATTAAAAACTAAAAAGATTATTTAAGCAGAAGGATACTGTCACTTTTGAAGAAGAAACTTAAAGAGGCAAAAATACTTTGTCATGAGTAATAAGGGGGCCAAAGACATAAATGATTAACACAAAAGATGGATCATATGCAAGTCAAATCCACAAAGTACCAAATTTTAAGATGTCTAAGAAAAACATATAGTACGTTCATTAGGTATGAATAATTTCAGGAGAAAGTGGTATGTGCTCACAAAACATTTATCCATTATCAATAAAGTCAGATACAAAATCAATGGAAACCAATGCTGGGACAGATCTGATTTATCTTGCTGACAGCCTTTATACAGTAATATGGATTCAATGTACTATTTTCTTATTAAAATTTGTGCTTACATCAATTCCTCCTGAGCAATTTAAGCAGCCATGCTCATGTTACTGAGTCAATCAAGTCTAATGAATCACACTCATCCCAGGAAATAAGACACACTACCTGCTTTATGATTCTGTCCTGACAACTTCTAGTGTAACATCTAACTAGAAAGGCTGGGGTTTCTCCTGAGAAAAGAGTGAATGCCATGTGATTCATTAATGGGGTTTTAATTATTGGGAGTTTTAGGGAAATGCTAAAGAGCAAGGAAGACCACTGATCATATGGCCTTCTAAGGGGACATGGGTAGCATCTGTCAATAGGTCCATCTGACTTGCAAACGGGGAGGCCTTGCCTCTGTGACTTGCTGCACGGAGAAGAGCAGGTGGTCAACAGATCTTGATGGCACTGGTGGTCCTGCATGGGTGGTGTTCTACACTCATGAAGTGGGTCATTCCTGGCTCTCTGGTTGGAGGCAAATACATAAGCACTAAGAGAGGCTCAAGAGCAAAGGGATACAACTACGACATTTCAGCAGAAAGGTCACAGTACTAATATTCCAGCTCAGTAAAATAAAAATGAACGTATCTTTCACAACCAACAAGTCTGTAATTGCTGAGAATCCCATGAAGCCTGACCGGTATGGGTACTGGGGGAACTTGTTTCATGGATATATCAACACAAATAAAAGGACTAAAGTCTTTCTTTGGTTCAGGAAAGTAAACCCTTTCAATATTCAGACTCAACAGAAGAAGAAGAAAAACAAATATTCACCGCTTCAAGCTAAATCAGTTGTTTAGAAGATCAAATGGAAGAAGTAGCTTACAACACAGCAAAATTTCTAAAAAATTAGTATCATAAATAAAAGATTAGACCTCAAGGGCAGAGACTAGAAACCAGAATGTGAATGCTATGAATTCCAAAAAAAACCACAAAAAACCACACACACACACACACAAAAAAAAAACAAATAGAGAATAAAGAAACCATAGGAAAAAATTTCCTAAGCTTCAATAAAAAGTAGTTTTCACCTCTGGGTTAAAATGGCTCATGGTGTCACAGACAAGAATAATGAAAAAAAAAAGACATACTCCAAAGAAGAGCCTCATGAAATCTCTGAATCTCTCAACCTTAGATTAAAAGGAAAAACTACCTCTCCATTTCCAGAGAGAAAAAAACAGGCTACCTACAAAGAAGATGAAACAGTCTGGCATTAGTTTTATCCTGTGTGGGATGGAGAGTTAAAATACAGTGAAACAACATCTACAGGTTATTAATTTGTAATTTTTGGGAAAGGATTCTTCAAATAAAAGTCATATGATAAGATAGAACTTAATAACAGCCTGAAATAATGGCAAGAACTGGGAGAGTGTAGGGGGTATTTGTTATAATGAGGACTTGGAAATGGATTATTCCTAAGATCTTCGCTCGGGACTGGGAGATGTAAACATGTAAAATGTTTCACGGTAAGAGGAACGGGTATTCTTTAATTTTGTTACTGTACAAAAGTTTTAAGAGAGCAATAGAGGCTTCAATATAATGGTGAAAGATAGGAAGGTAATCACTAGTTTGATGAAAAACACAGCATTTCTTAAATCAATTAAAGGAAGAAGGTAATGGAAATAGAGGCATAAAAAATAATTGATTAGCACTAAAAATAACAGATTTAAAGAAAACCACAAAGTATAATGACATATACATAAAGTGGTGTGAGTAAACCATATATATTAAAATCACAATAAATATAAATATGCTTAGTTTCTAATCAAATCATTTGTAGATCTGATTAAAATAACAAAATTTGGTTCTATTGTGTCTACAAGAAAACCATCAAAATGAAATGAGAAAGTAGAAAATAGAAGGAAGAAAAATCAGGAAAATCATAAATGAAATAATGTAGAAGTATCAATAATCAATATCAGACAGAGTGGAATTCAAGAACAAAAGGCATTAACTGAGTCAAAAAAGAATATTAGTAAGGTTAAAAATAACAATCCATCAAGAGGATGGACTTATATACTAAAAACTTTAAGTGAAATACCAAGAGCTAAAACTTCTAGAAATACGAGAGCTTAAAGGTATAAAGGAGATCCTTCCAAATTTGACAGAGCAGGTATACATAAATAAGAGGAGCACAATTAAAAAGCTTGCCTTAATAGATGGATTTGTAAATTTGTACCACATAAACACATAATGTAATATTCTTTTGTTTTCATAGAACATTAATTAAAGTGATCAAATATTTAATCCACATTGTTTCACTGACATTCACTAGATTCCTGGAGTCTCTATTGAATATTTTCTCTTCCACAGTGTGAAACTCTGAAACATGCCACAGCTCCTTGCATAGATGGATTTTAGGTAATGTGGCTGGTTACATTCACTAGAAAAGAACAGTATGTGTTCTTTTATTAAAGGGATCGCAACCAACTTTTTAAACTGTAGAATCTGCGACATGAAATTCAGGATCTTAGGGAGAGAAATTTTTAGCAGTTAAAAAATGTCACACCAATGTGGTCTGTTGTAATCTACAGCTGTGCTGTCCAAAACAGGAGCCACTAGCCACATGTGGCTTTCTAAATTTAAAGTTTAAATTTAAATAAAATAAAATAAACATTCAGCTCCTAATCACACTAGCCACATGGCAAGTGCCTGAGAGCCACATGCGGTTAGTGGCTACTGTACTGGCAGCACGGAAAGCATTTCCACCATCCCAGAAAGGTCTACCGATGCACACTTGAGTGGCAGTCTCCCAACACCCTGGGGAAATGGGGAATGAGAAAGTGCCTGGTGTTGAGACAGGAGTTCTTTATAAGAGGTCTGCACCGTGCATTATCCCCATCATTTAAGGTTACTTGTATAATAATTTCCTTTGGTTGGCATTAATAGTTTTCCTTTACAGATGATGATAGTAGGCATAGACAGGTTAAATAAAATTGCCCAAAGTCACACAGACGGTGCATAACAAAGCCAGAATTTAAATGACAAACGTATCCAACACCAAAACCCATGATCTTAACCACCATATTCTGCTACCTCCCAGTAGAGTTGATAATAGTGTATGTATGGGAGCAGCTTCTGTGTTCGATCATTGGTTCTTGCTCTGCATTAAATGCCCTTTTCTGCATACATTTATTCTTTCCTTTGTTTTAAGATCATAATCCTTTTATTCAGCTAAGAAATGAAGCTCAGCTTATTAAATGCTTCACTGGCACTTTGATATGCCTCCAAAGCAAGCCACCATGTTTCAGATGGTTGCACGTCTGCCTGGATTTCCACTTTCTCCTATTTTAGTGTGCAAATACTTCTCACCTATGGGAATTCTGTTTCAGCAGACACTCCCTGGCATCACAGCCCAATCTATTTCAAATCACAGCAGTTTAGCTTCTGTTCTCTAAGTTGGGGGACTCCAAACAAGTATCACTTACACTGGGAGAGGCTGCAGTGCTGGGGTGGGATGTGGACAATGCTAAGTGTCCACAAAGCCAGAGACAGTATCTACAGAACGTGAAACCTTTACTGTTTAGTAAACTTCCAAATAATCTGCAGTGTTAAGTCAGTGCTGGGCTTTACTACTCAATTCCCAAAAGGTATCTGGGTCATACTACATGATGCATATAAATGCATTCTGAGCACTGTAAAGTATTAATTAAGTTTGTTTCCAATAACAACTTTTAGATGTGGAACCTTTTGAGACAAACTTGATCTGATCATGTAATTAAAAGAGGAGGAAATAAAGTCCAGAATGTTTCTGCAACTGGCCCCAACTCAAAAATCCATCTGATGTAACAGCTTAGGCCTCCTGACTTACTCTCTTGCAATACTCCACACAAAATGGTAATTAGAAGCTTACAACTGATGGCATCTGGGTGTCAAGGACGTTTCATGACAAAACTGCTGAGCTGAGATCCAGAAGTCTGGTCTAACTCAGTATTTTCCCAAAATGAGGTCAGTGAGACACCGGTTCTAAGGAATAGTTAAAGTATTATGTCAAAGAGGGATTCTGTGGTCAATATATTTGAGTTGAACAAAGATAGAATGTGTGTGTGCGTGCGTGTGTGCGTGTGCGTGTGAAACTATAGGACTTTCAGGAGCCCTTAATGTACTTATGTGCATTATAAACTGCCAAGAGGAGACTATAGTAGGCAGTATTCAAAATTTATTTGCTCATAAAATATTTTTATTCAATAGCATTCCTCAAAACTAGTGTGGGATGAAACACACTTTGGCAAACACTTATCTAACTTTATCAGCAGATGAGTCCCTTGTCGTATCCTCAAACATGGCTGCCTGAAATAGATTTAATAAAATGTTATCTTTTGTGTAATTGGCTTTCCTCCAAGTGACATCACTACCACCATAAATATCACAGAGAACTTTAGAAATTTGTGACATGATGGTAGCACTCAAAGTTTCTTAGCAGTTGCCAAACTATTGTCTGGATGACTAATAGCTTTCAGAATACTTAAATGATAAAATTTCAGAGGTTCTACTGTTATTCTTCTATACATCAAAGATCACATCTATACTACTAGGACCTAAAATCTGATGACCCATAACTGGTAACAGAAAGCAAAGCACATGGTCCCATATTGCTGTGTAGGATTTTGCCAGTAATGCAAGACTGAGGAAACACTGACATGCATATAGAGAAAAAGACAGAGAGAGAGTATAATTCTATTACTACTATAAATACATTACAAATTTTTGCTTTTCTGATCATCAAAAAAAAAATCATGACATAGGTACTATCATTATGCCCATTTAGATGAGGAAACCAAGGTAACTTGCCCAAAGTCACAAAGATAGTAAGTGACCAAACCAGGAAATAAAAAGATGTGATAAGATCCACACAATTTGCTATCTCAAATTTCTTTTTAATGCTACTGACAATACTGAGGTGTATGTTCACTCCGTCACAGTGGAGATTTTTAAGTAGTTTATCTCCTATCCGAAAACCTCCAGAGGTAAACTATCCTATTTTGTGGCTCTAGCATTCTATACGTATAAAAGCACTTAGCATAGTGACTGGAGCACAGGATTGCAGGCAGAGAGTTCTAGTTTCACAGCCAGAACCCAGCTTCACAAACTACTTGCCTAGAGTCTTGAGTAAGTTCCTCTAACTCAGCTTCCTTATTTGTACAATGAGTATAATAAGAGAACTTTACTTATAGCTTATGACGTGGATGTGAGCATGTCACAAGATAAAAACTTCAAGGGTTTAGCACAGTGCCTGGCTTTCACTAAACGCTCAGCATCAGGTAGCTGTTCTGATTGTGGTTGTTGTGGGTATTAATAAGCATTAGAGAGCACTTTCTAGTTTACAACACACTTACCTAAGCTTGATTTCATCGTGGCCATTACGGTGCCACAGCAAGGTGAAAGATGAGGAAAGCAGAAAAACCTGCTGAAACCTCACTGTGGCTTTGTTCCTCATAATTATATATGGATACAATTTTCTTGGATGTGAAAGCTGGAAGAAACCACTTAAATGGATACCAGGATCCTTCCAAGAAATAATATACTTCCTTACAGAGTTATTTTCTCTATTATTCAAGCTCCCTCTTTCCCAAAGATCTGTTTGGAATCAAAGCCAGGTTTCACAGCCTGAAAATTAATACTGTGCAGCCAGAAATAAATTATTTTGCAAAGAGAAATACCAGACCCACATCATTTTTACTCAGTGAAAAAAAAAAAAAATCTCCCTTTCTACCTCGCCAGAAAGTACAATGGACAAATATAAAAGCACAACGTTTATCCATTTATGTGGTCTGTAAAACGGAGCACCCCTTTTGATTCATGACTCTTAGCCTCTAGTCCAGCCGTACTGCTCTGGCAACAAAAGCACTATCATTAATTTGTGATTAGCCGTGGCATTATCTGGTTTTCAGATTATCTATTTGTACCCACAGCCTCTATCTCCTTGCCAGGAGACGATGCCTCGTGCCACTGAGAGCAGGCCCTTGGTGGGGAGGAATGATGGCACCGAATACAACAAGATTGTGAGTGTCTGAGCTGAGGGGAGAGGCTCTGACTGCCTAATGATGAACATCAAAGGAAACCCCAGTTAAATGTCCACATGTTTCCAAACTTTGCTAACATTCCAGATATAGAAAAACATCCTGATGCTTAAGTAAATTTCAAAATTTCCAACCAGATGTTTGTAAGGTTGAGTATGTGTCTCTGATTGCCTTCAAAATTTAGGTTATTTTTCTTATTATTTTATATTATCTATTTATATCTTCTGTCCCTTATTAGCAAAGAAAATCAAACTTGACATTTTCTCCCGGAAAAAAAAAAAAAATCTTGAGTTTCTATAGGAATTTACTCAAACATTTCATATTGTCTTTTCTGGTATATAAGGCTTGTGCCTCTCCTATTTCTACCCAGTAAACAAAATTATTCCAGTTCCTGGGTAAATAAAGAATGCCTATCTTAATTTATAGACAGGAAAAAAGAAATCCCACAGCGTTTCCTTAATTAGTCATATATTTTGGGGGTCAACTCAACTGACCAAAATAGAACCAAAAGGTTCTAGTTTAATTACTCACAAGTTTGAGCAGGTGAGATCCACAGGACTGCTGTCGTTGTGTTCAATATTGTTTCCTTCTACACCTGGACTCCCAAAAGAATGGATTTATAGAGTCCATGAAAATCATGGTCAAGATATATTTTGAGCCATGTAGACAAAACGTTAATATATTTGGCCTGTGCTGCATCCAAACCCTGTTTCCCATTTAGGAGAAATCTGCATCGTGTGAGTTTCGGGGGGAGGAACTGATGTGGACACACATTTAGAATTTTTTGTCAGCAGCAAAAAGACAGCAGGGGCAGCAAAGGACTAACTAGGAACTTACAAGCCAATACCTTGGCTGAATTTTGTGCTGGCAGCTTCCGCTGGCTCTTACCTATTCTCCAAACTTGCTTCTTTATACAACCTATCAATTCCACATCTACCCAATGCCCTTCCATTACATCTCTTTTGTTACTATTTTTAATTCAGTGAGTCAGATTTGGTTGGTTTGTGTGTGTGTTTCTGCAACCAAGACCCCAGCTGATAACAGGAAGCATCCTATTCGCAGTGGAAATTTTGAATGGAGATTTAAAATGTTAGCTAAATTTTAAGGGCTCTAATGTAACTTTTTCATTTATGCTCTTGTAGGCAGGGAGTGAAATTCATAAGCAGCCGTCATTCTTTGCACCTGTATCTAAATTTTGATTAGAATTTGAGAATATTAAAATATATTAAAAATATTCTGGGGGCGCCTAAGTGGCGCATTCAATTAAGCAACTCACTCTTGGTTTCGTCTCAGGTTGGGATCTCAGGGTTGTGAGATGGAGCCCCTCGAGTTGGGCTCCTTGCTCAGTGTGTAGTCTGCTTGAGACACTGCCTCTTCCTTTGCCCCTCCCCACCGTGCTCTCTATCAATCAATCAATCAATCTTTAAAAAAATACTCTGCACTGGAGCCCCAATTTTTTCATCTTTCCCAGGTCACCTGCAAATACAAATTAAAATTTTTAAATGAGGCTTAACCCTTACAAAGGTACACATGCTTGTTTTAGTAAAGATTACCTGTAATCATTATAATGTGAAAACCTGCCCTTGCCTATTTCATACTAACTAGCCAAGTAGTGGGACCAGCCATGAGGTTTCTAAAAGATATGAACAAGAAGTTAGATGGGATACACTGATTTAGGGTTGACATTTATAAATAAAAAGCATTTTTTTAAAGGTGACATCCAGCAAGTTATGGAGAATATGCATACTAACTAAAAACGAGACCCATCCTTTTAAAAAACTGCCTGGATGGGGGCACCTGGGTGGCTCAGTCAGTTAAGCATCGGGCATTGGCTCAGATCATGATCCCAAGTTACTGGATCAAGTCCTGAGTCCCTCATCAAGCTCCCTACTCAGTGGGGACTCTGCTTCTCCCTCTCCCTCTGCTCCTCCCCCTGCTCATGAGCTCATGCACATGCTCTCTCTCTCTCAAATAAATAAATAAAATCTTAAAAAAAAAAAGAAAGAAAGAAAGAAAGTAAACTGCCTGGATGGGCTGACTCTCTAATTCTCTAACTGGAAAGAAGCTGACAGTCCCAAAGCAATTTGTTCCATTTGGGGCAGCAGCTGCAAGAAAGCTTCAAGTCTGCTCATTTCCAAGTTCTGAATTTTCACTAATTCTTTTTTTTTTTTTAAGATTTTATTTATTCATTTGACAGAGGGAGAGAGAGAAAGAGAGCACAGCAGGGGCAGAGGTAGAGGGAGAAGCAGGCTTCCCTGCTGAGCAGGGAGCCCGATGCAGGGCTTGATCCCAGGACCCTGGGATCATGACCCAAGCCAAAGGCAGACACTTAAATGACTGAGCCACCCAGGCGCCCCTGAATTTTCATTAATTCTATATTAAAACTTTAATAAACAATTCAAGACAAGTAAGTCCGTGGGATACATAAAATATAATGATTCTTAACTCACAAAAATATTCCAAGCATTGAAAAATGAGTTTCCTGGAGGGGGGAAACATCAGGGAATTTAAATATTTTGCACGAATCGATGATTCTCAAAACATTTTACTTTAAGTGATAATAGCTGGGAAAAATTTGGAAGTATATAGTAATTCTTTCTCATCAATAACATAATCCTCCTAATCGAGTAGACGAATCTGGCTGCCAGGAGAGGCTCCTTAATAGGATTTCAATCCTACTCTCGTGTCTGACTTGACTGCTATGAGGTAACATTTTCCACCACATATGTGATAGAAGCCTGTGAGCAATTGGGCTGTCTAACATACACCCAGAAACTGAACCTCATATGGAATGGCCAAGGCATAAAGGTGGGAGAAATACTAATTGTTTAATGTAGAAGTTCATTCTATGTTTTTCAGATTTTCATAGAATTCAGCTTTTTTTTATGTATTGTTACATCATTCATACTTGAACATATTCTCATTCATGTTCTGTGTTATTCTTTTAAGTTATATCTTTTAAGTTATTACTACTTAGGCATTAAGCAAAGAATATTAAATATTTTAACATACCTAGAAATTAGATACTCACTATTTTTTTTTAAGATTTATTTATTTGACACACACAGAGAGAGAACAAGTAGGCAGAGCAGCAGGCAGAGGGAGAGGGAGAAGTAGGCTTCTTGCTGAGCAGGGAGCCCAGTGCGGCACTCGATCCCAGGACCCTGAGATCATGACCTGAGCCGAAGGCAGCCACTTAACCAACTGAGCCACCCAGGCGCCCCAGATACTCACTTTTTAAGCAGAAATCGTAAGGGAAAGAGTACTAAAAAGGAATTAAGACTAAAATCTTCTATATAAGAAAAAATCACCATAACCCAGACTTCAAAGGCAAACAACAGTCTAAGAGAAAGCTACATGATAGAAATACATATGTGTGTGTGCATATCTTTGTGGATATATGTGTGTATATATACATACACATTAATTTTTTGTTTATGACAATTTTATATACATATATAGGTATATACACTCATATGCCACAAAAAGTATCCAGAATATATAAATGCATACAAATGAACAAGACAAACACCTGTAGAAAAATAAAAAATATATTCAAAAACAGTTCACGGAAGTGAGTTAAAATGGTTCACATATTTTATGAACAAAATTAATTTTTTGTTACCTCAGAGAAACAAAATTAAAACAATGAAGTATCATTGGATACACATCAGACAAGCCAAAAAATATGTGGCAAGCACTGTTCTAAGCACTTTACATATTTTATGTCATTTAGTCATCAGAAAAACTTATCAGGCATGACTACTATTACCTTTATTTTACATGAGGAAAGTGAGCACAAAGAGGTCAGGTAATATCCCAAAATCTATATGCTACTGAGTGGCAGTCCATGCAAACCCACTTCTCATCCTGACAACACTGAGTGTTGGATAATATTGGGTAAGACAGTACTGGTTAAGAGAGGACTATGTTCGTAGTCAATGATCATTTTGGAAAACTATCTAAAGATACCTAGTAAAGGTGAAGATGCATATGTACAATCCTGTTCATTCAAAAGAAACTCTTGCACATATGGACGAGGAGACATTCTAAGAGGAAGTTCATCACAGCCGTTTTTTAGTGGAACAAATGAGAACGAATCTCAATGTCTATCAGTAAAAGAATGGTCAAGTAAATTGCTTCGCATTTATGCAATGTAATATTTCACAGTAGTTAAAATGAATAACTAGTTCCATATGTATCAACAAAAAACCCTCAAAAACAATGTTGAATGAAAAGTTGGAGAATACAGGGAGACTGACAATATTTATGTTCATTAAAAATAGAACATTCATGTTCATTAAAAATATAAAACATTTATGTTCATTAAAAATATAAACGGCACATATTATTTATGGAAACATTGAAAGTAGTAAGTACTTAAGGAACACAGACTAAATATACTACGAGTTCATGACAGTGGTGACTTCTGGAAAAGGAAGGGAAAGGAGGGATGAAAAGAACATGCGGAATTTAAATTTTATCTGTAAAGTTCTATTTCTTTTAAAAAAAGACAGGGAGAAAGAACAAGAAGTTATCTGAAGCAAATTTTTAAAAGTTACTTTTCATTTGGTGGTAGGCACATGAAAGATTTCTTGAAATGTCTTTTGTTATATTCCAGACTTTTAAAATTATCCCAAGTATTATACTTAAAAAGATCACTTAATTAAGAACAGAGCATTCCTAAACAACTGAGCGATCAGGGGGAATTCCATCCTATTTTCTAGGGCTAAATCAAACCTAACATTTAAGTATGGAATTTATTTAGAGGCATTTTGCAGAGTTTATTTAACTGCAAGAGATCAGACCTATCTCACTAATGCCCCCATATAAAAATAACTTGAGGGTTAGAATGTGGTGTATATTTGCCCTATATTCTTCTGCCCTATGATTTTAATCCATAGACTTTTCTCTTCGAAGAGCTGTCAGTGACAAGTCAAATCACAGAAGAAATAAAATACAGTTGTTTTTGTGAATGCAGAAGTCTTAACATCACAGCAAAGTCCTCTAAAGAAAAACTCGTATATCATGCTTTCTTACTCCAGACAACCACACACCTACCCTCAATGGAGTACAACATGAAGAACTTGGACCATCTAAAGATAATCCCACTGACAATGAATTAAAAAATTAAATTATAATTAGGAAATATTTCCAAAATATTGGTCATAATTAACACGTTAATAATTTTAATGGAAGGCAGATAATCATTCAAAACAATGACTTTCCTAACCAATATTTAATTGTATAAAAAAATTATTATTCACAACACTCCAGTCCCATGGTTCTCTCCTGTCTGCAAAGCAAACCCACCTCTCTCTTATCTCAGGGCATTTTCCTATGCAGTCTCCTTTACCAAGAACTTTATTCCTCCAACTCTGAAAACAGTTGGTTCCTTTGCAGGCCTGTGCAAGTCATTAGTGCTGCTCATCAATATCCATCTTTTCCCTTTCTTTTCCGGCACACGGAAAACTGTACATGACTGCCTTCTGTAAAATTACATATAGCCATGTCCTATAACTTTTTGTGGCCAATCAGGAGAGAACAGACGTCATTTCCAGGCAAAAGCCTCAAGGCCAGTGTGCAAGTAACTATATTGTCCTTCTTTGCTTTGGTGACCAGGGAGGAGAGAGAGTCTCCTTCACTCTGAATCTCTGAGTAACTGTGACAAACAAAACCAGCCCCCTCCCGACAACTCACACTGGATACCTGATTATGTAAAGTGAAAAGTAACCTCTGTTCATTTACGTAGACAAACCACAGAGCTTTTTATGGTTGGTTGTTACAGCAGCATAACCTACACCATCTTGACTAATACAAGGTCTGAGAGTAAAAGGCGTCTCTTGGGAGAGGAATTTCTTAAACAATCATTTGAAATCCCTTTAACCCATTATCTGAGAAACCTCTTCATTTCCTTCAGAGCATTTATCGCAATATGTATTTTTTTTTTAAGATTTTATTTATTTATTTGAGAGAGAGAATGAGAGACAGAGAGCATGAGAGGGAGGAGGGTCAGAGGGAGAAGCAGACTCCCTGCCGAGCAGGGAGCCCGATGCGGGACTCGATCCCGGGACTCCAGGATCATGACCTGAGCCGAAGGCAGTCGCTTAACCAACTGAGCCACCCAGGCGCCCGCAATATGTATTTTTTAAATGTATTGTTTCTTTGTTTTAAATTTTCCCAAGCAGACTGTGAGCAGCATACAAAACAGATTTCAAATGTCTTGGTTATAGTTGTTTCTCTAGTATCAGCACAGTGACCAGCAGATGATATCTTCTTATTAAATATTTGTTAAATGAATGAATGTTTCACTTTATTTAATTTAAAAGAATATCTTAGGTACTTTACAAATTATGACACACAGTTAACATGCTTGTGCAAATTGAGATACTACCTTACACCAGTTAGAATGGCAAAAACTGACAAGGCAAGAAACAACAAATGTTGGAGAGGTTGTGGAGAAAGGGGAATCCTCTTACACTGTGGGTGGGAATGCAAGTTGGTACAGCCACTTTGGAAAACAGTGTGGAGGTGCCTCAAAAAATTAAAAACAGAGCTACCCTATGACCCAGTAATTGCACTACTGGGTATTCACCCCAAAGACACAGACATAGTGAAAAGAAGGGCCATATGTACCCCAATGTTCATAGCAGCAATGTCCGCAATAGCCCAACTGTGGAAAGAGCCCCCTTCAACAGACGAATGGATAAAGAAGATGTGGTCCATATATACAATGGAATATGACTCAGCCATCAGAAAGGATGAATACTCAACTTTTACATCAACATGGATGGGACGGGAGGAGATTATGCTAAGTGAAATAAGTCAAGCAGAGAAAGTTATTATATGGTTCCACTTATTTGTGGAACATAAGGAATAGCATGGAGGACATTAGGAGAAGGAAGGGAAAAAGGAAGGGGGGGACATTGGAGGGAGAGACAAACCACGAGAGACTATGAACTCTAGAAACAAACTGAGGGTTTTAGAGGGGAGGGGAGTGGCAGGGTGGGTTAGCTCGGTGATGGGTATTAAAGAGGGCACGTACTGCAAGGCACACTGGGTGTTATACAAAAACAATGAATCGTGGATCACTACATCAAAAACTAATGATGTATTGTATGGTGACTAACATAATAAATTGAATTAAACAAAAAAGAAATTCCAATGATGACAGAGGTAAAATGCACAGTAATTTCTCACAAAACATATAAAAGTTCTAAATCTGAACCTCCTTGTGACATACAAACTAAGTATTTTATATCTCGGACACAAATGCTTCAATTTAGACCACATTCATATTTATCATGAAAAAAGAATTTCAGATAACCTCTCACACAATTCATGTAAACAGGGAGTAGGCTTAAATTGACTCCACATATAAAAGGTCAGAAAAGTTATAAAGATGACATTTTATTGAAACCGTAAAGAGCACATATATTAAGCTAAAGCCCTTACTTTCCTACTAGCAATTTAATAAATGTTTCAGTCATATTTATGACTATTTTATTTTCCACATATCTTTTGTTGCCAGAATAAAACCTTAGGATTTCATGCTTCAATAAACCCAGACTCAAGAATCTGTTACAAAAATGAATTTAGGGCTGGCATCCACTGGAGTCCTAAATCTTCTCATTTAAGTGCCAAGGTATAAGGTAAAAATGGTTGCTGCATTAACAATCTTTGTCAGTTGCCATACTTTAGCCAATGACTGTGTATCAACCATGGATTGTGTGAGCTGCAGTGTATCATATATTTTGTGGTGGGGTTTAGCATGCCTGAATGGTTCAGCTCAATAACATTTCAAGATCTTCCTTCAAACAAGGGAAAATGTCAGTGCTACAAAGCAAATTTGGACTACATAGGTTAAAAAATGAGTATTTCCATACAATCATGCTAGATCAGAGTCAACAATGACAATTATGCTTATGGCAATTTCGCTTAGATTCCTACTCATTACAAAAAGTGCACCAAGAGAGCCTAAAAAACACCTGATCATACTTTATTTGGAGTATTTGTTCTTATAGAAATTACTTAGCTCTGTTTTCCTCTGATTTGATTTTTTCTCTTTTCCATGTTTTCATCTCTTATTTTCATACCCTTCATCTAAAGCATTTTTTTTCTTTCTATTCTACTTAAATGTTTAATGCACTCAGGCAATGCATGCCTCTTATACCATAATGAGGCTAGAGAGCCATACCAACTGGCTTTCTAATAAAACTGTTATCTGTGCCACGTAATCACAAATGAAAAATAACAAAATCATTTTTAAAAGGAAAAGAGTTATTCTTTATAATGATAAAATATTAACAAATAATTATAACGTACTTAATATGCATCAGGCATTTTTCTAACTGCCTTGTGAATAACAGTTTGTTTACTCCTTATAGTGAGGGAGATATAATTATTATACTCAATGGACATATGAGGAAACAGGTTCTTAGGTTAGGTACTATGTTCAAAACAATAGAGCAGTGTACAAAAAAAGGAGAGAGAGAGAGTGGGTGTGAGTATGTGAGTGTGTAAGTGTGTTCGCGAGCGTGTGTGGTAAGTTATTATGCACGACAAGGAGAATAATATAGTATAGAATAGCAGTACAGTAGGTAAGAGTAGACTTTGGAGGCACATAGATCTGCGTTCTAATCTCAGGGCCATCATTTACTAGCTTCCTGACACCAGTTTAGTGAAGTAATTCATGAAAAGAGCCTCACTACATAGGTGCTAAGTAAAAGATAGCTATTTATCATAACATTATAAACATGACTTCAATAATTTTCTATTAATGATCAGCATTTTCCAAGCATTGTACAAACAACATGCATTATTTTTATCATCAGAAAAATTAGTAAATAATTTTATTATGGTGACAATTTGAGATTAGAGCCATAACCAGAGCAAGTATTAAAAGGAAAACTGACCCATTTCAATGTCAGCCATCTCGATAGTGAGAAAGGCTTATGAAAAAGAAGTGTCGGCCATGAGAATTTTCACTGGCATTTCTGCTGAAGGCAAAACCAACACTCCTGGGATGAATCATGGAAACCACAGCAAATGCAAAAAGAACCAAAGCAACAGAATAATAAAAATCTCTACCCGTTTCTTAAAATTCCATAACCCTTCCAAATAGAAACTGAAAAACAAGAATTTACTCCTTCCTACTTGAAAATACTTGATACACTACAGAGCAGAAACATCAATGCAAATGCCCAGACTGGGACATTAGGTATAGGCAGTAATGCATATATGATCACATGGGTTTATGTACTCAGGGATACATTGCATTTCTAAGTTCATCCCTTTATATCCAGGTATACACTTTAATATTAGCAGTAACAAATATATAAACAATAGTTAAGTTTTCTACTTTAAGGAGTAATGGCTTCTATTAAAAGCAAACAGGCTACTCATTAATTCCTTAACCACCAGTAATGCAAAAATCTTGGAATGCATTTTTTTCCTTACAAGTACAGAGTGCTCCTGAGTTTTTGCTAATATATTTCCATAATTGTTACCTGATCCGAAACTCAGCAAAACCTTCACCATATGCAACTGTTCTCAATATTTAACTGATGAGGATTACACCTTACATTCAGAGCAGATGACAACATGAGGTTAACAGAGATAAACTCAAGTTATAAATTCCGAGTTAAGGAGGCAAGGAGAAAACATTTTTAAGTCGCAATTACAAAAGTATACATACAGTCTGTACTAAGTTTAAAACTGTCTTTTACAAGTTTAATTAACTTTGTAAAAGGACAGCAAGCTATTTACTTTCCAAAGCATAACTGGAATTTTCTTGAGAAAACATTTATTTTTCTGCAGTGCAACCAAATATTCTTAGGACCCTGTAAACTATGCATGAGGCATTAACAGACCCAGAGATACTGTGATTTACTGAGAACAAAAGCAGGCTATTGGCAAGAGCACTGCTGGCATGCTTCCTTGCAAGATCAGGTGGTAAGAGAGCTTAGGGAATAATCACATTGTGTCCACACAGGAACAAGGGAAGACTGCAGGGCTACTATGTCATGAAGGCTACCAGAGCCCCATACAAGCTACCAGCCTAATGGCATTGGCCCAATGCTGCTCTGGATTTCACAGACAATATTCTTACTCTTTAATAGCACTGAAGCTATTTCTTCCAAAGTCACTCTGACATCAGAAGAGGGTGATTTTCTAATGTCAAATAGGGGAGAAAAATGCAACCACAATAACAAACCAAGAAAAAGCTGGTCTTGATGTAAAAAGAAAATTTGCCACCAATTTTAAAGGTGAAAAAGTCACCTCTGAATGATGGGCATTTTTTCCCCTCTACCTGAACCAAGAGTATTCTGATATTTAAATTCTACTGAGGGAATTAATGAGTTTTTTTTTTTAATCCTCTTTGAGCCATTCTTTTACACCCCTTAGCATCAATGACATTATCATTTTTTGAGTTATGTCTGACCTACAATTTTCTGCAGTTACTATTTTATAATTTGAATAAAGTTCTTCCTCTCCTAACATCAGTTAAAGGGATTGAGATTCATGCCTAATTGGCATGGAGTTTACCTTTCCTCTCATTTTTTCAAAGTTAGAAATGCTCATTAAAATTGCAATGATTAGTGAAAATAATGTTAACATGTGTTCATTCAATTTTCTTTCTCCCAGAAGTCTTCTTGCTTTTCCTTAAGTATAGTTTTATCACCCACTATCACTTAAAATGTCCTCATTTAAAACAGGGAAACCCTTTTATTCAGCCAGGAATCATGCTTTTTTCAATACCCAATAGCTGCTTCTTTCTAAAAGTCAGAAGGAAATTAGTCATGTAGGTAATAAATACTTTCAAGGAGTCCTCTGAATTACATTGCACCTGTTCTCCATGAACAGCTAGTCACACAGCTACATGCTAGAGTTTCCACGATGTTCAGTACATATTTAATAAAGAAGGCAAAAGCTGCATTAAAATATAGAAATACTTATCTACTGGTATATATGAAAAACTGCTAGATTAGACAAAACTTTACTGTGAAATAAAATTAAAGTGTAAAAATTACAATGTTCAGTGTAATGCACTGTAATAAAAAAGAACACAAAAGCAAGCAGTAACAGTGAGTCTACATTAAACAAACATTCCCCACATGAGTACTACATGGCATTCACCAACTTAATTACTAGGGAGCTAAGCATACAAAGACAAATAAAACATGAGCACTGGCCTTAACACACTCACAGTGTATTAGGACAAACACTGACATATATGGAAATGGCAAAGACAGATGTCTACAGTAAGGGCAATGGGAGAATGCAGTGGGAGGACTGGCTATCAACTCTAAATTCTAGACATGAAGCACTGCAGTTGGAAATCCAAGCAGAAGAGCCACAATACAAAGGCATAGCGTGAAAATGGGTGACATGTTTGGGAAGAGAAAGTTACTTCACTGTTGCAAGAGTGGGATGTATGTTGGGGATGGCGAGGTTGGGGAAATAATCAATATGAAAGAAAAAGGGCAATAATAACAGGAATAACAGCTAACAGCTTCTGAGCACTCAATAGGTTCCAGGCACTGGGGAAGCACTTGGCATGCATTGTGTCACGGGAATTTCCCAACTCCCTAATGAGTATTAACCTCACTTACAATTTAAGGTTCAGAACATTAATGGTGAGCAGTCACACATAAAGGGCCTTCCATGTCAAGTTGAGAAATGGGAACTTTACCATATACTAATAGGAAGCCAGTGAAAATATTTGGTTACGTTAGTACTTTAGAAAATTCCTTAACTGGGAGGGATGAAGAAGAAAATCAACTCTGAAGGCTAGATGATACTCAAATAAAGGTGGATGCTGAAATGGACCAGCAAAGAGAAAGGGGCCTGAACTAAGGCAGTGGCCCTCTACTCAAGAGGAGGGTGTGCATTCGAGTGGCATTGAAAAGGTGGAATGGACAGGAATTAGTAACAGATCTGGGGATGGGGTGATATGTGTCAGGAATTCCCAATGAGGTTTTTAGCTTCGATGATGGGGTGAATGCTGATGACCTTCTCGACATGCCCGTGGGACAGACAACTCTGCTCAGTAAACAAGAGCAAATATGATCTGAGACTCAGAGTATAAGCTGGAGACAGAGATTTCAGAGGAAGAGATGGAAAGTAAAACTGAGGGATGAAGTAAGACAGCTGAAAGAGAGAAATGGCCCAAGAAAAGAATCAGGGAGAGAGAAACAATATTCGACAAAGAGATGCTTTCTTTAACGACTGGCCAGAAAGGAAGAAAGTTGATGAATCAGAAATAAAATATTGAAAGGATGAATTTTTGTACATGGAAAGAATGCATGGAAGAAAATGGCAGCATGAAGAGCTCTATTCACCTGGTCCCCAGTGAAACAACCATAACTGTTGAAAGGTATGTTCAAAACCAAATATTTTAAGTCTCTGAATATTGTCCTCTGGGCATAAAGCAAACAAAGACAACTTATTCAAGAAAACCTATTCATCTCAAGAAGAACAGCAAGAGTCTATGTCATTTGAGCCACATTTTGCTTCCTCCCTCCCGAGCCCACAGTTCAGTGTGAGGCAAGCTACAATACAGGCAGGTATGGTCGATAAAATGGGGCTCCGTCTCCCCTTGGGTTCACAGCCAAGAGCTACGGTATCTCCCGAGAAGGAGCAGGCTGCCAGTATTATGCCCCTCAGCTTTGTGTTGCAGAGGCTAAATCCAAGACAGTGTGGCAGAGAGGTTGGGGAACGCCTTTCTTTACCCAGCCCCACTCACAAGGTGGAATCTCTACCCTGGGTACAGGAGGCCAAGAATATTGGGGGCCTTTATTGCCATCACCCCAGCACACTGGTAGGTCAGAAATTCCATGCCAGGAGAAGCAAGCTGAAAAGACCAGAGGCTACCCTGCCCACATAGCATCCTACCCATAAAATAGGATGTCACTCTCAGATCACTGTCCCCACCTCCAACTCAGAGCAATGGCTCAGAAATTTTTGTCCCGAAGGAAGGAGAGGCCCTGAGCACAGAGAACTCTGAAACTCTCCCCAAAGGAAATGACTTTATTTGGAACAGATAAAGCACAGAAGTTCAGACCTGAAGGCATGTTGAAAACAACAGAGATGTCAGTGGTAAGCAAGTTAAGAGCAGGCTGGTAGATCTAGGAGGGGACCATATAAAACCACAGGCCGGCTAGTGGACCAGAGAGAACCAGATGAGAGACAATTTAAAGAGTCCTTCTGGAATCAGAACAAACCTTAAAAAATGGGCCTCAAAAACTACTCCTGGAAACGGGCCTAAATTGAATTGGATTGGACTGTAGAGCAATATATGCCCCAGGGCATTGTTGGGAAAAAAGCCATCAGTGGGCAGTTACTGGAGCCTGATAGTTGGATGTGAGGCCAACAAAAGCTGACAGCTTAACAGAAAGAGGAAGGACAGTCAACGGGAGCTCTGCTGACACCACTGCCATTTCACGGTGACTGTGCGTGTGCCTAAGACTGTGCCCTCTGAGGAGCAACATCAGAGTCTTCATACCATAGGGGCAACAGATCTCACCATGGGAGTTCAGTCACTAAATAACCAAGTAAACAATAACACCAAGCCCCTGGGGGTGCCTGTCAAGAGTCGCTACAGTCTATTCTTTTAAAAGTCCAGTTTTCAACAAAAAATTATGAGATATGCAAAGAAACAGGAAAGCATAATCAACAATACACAAGAAAAAAAAAAGCAAGCAACAGAAATGGCCTGTAAGGGGACTCAAATGTCAGGCTTCACAAAGATTTTAAGACAACATTGTAAATATGTTCCAAACCAAAAGGAAACCATGCACCAAAGCAATGTATGATGATAATGTCTCACCAAAGAGAGAATATCAACAACAAGACAGAAATTATAAAAGAGAACCAAATAGAAAATCTGGACTGAGAAAGAAAAATAACTGAAATGAAAAAGAACAGATCTGAACAGGCAAAAGGAAGAATCAGTGAACTTGGTGAGAGATCATTAGAAACTATGCAATTTGAAGAGCAGAGGGGGAAAAAAAAGAATGAAGAAAAGTGAAAAGAGCCTCAGAGAAATGTGTGACATCATTAAACACACCAATATATGCATAAGGAAGTACCAGCAGAAAGGAGAGAAAAGACCACAGAAAAATATCAAAATAATTAATAGCAGAAAACTTTCCAAACTTGATGAAAATTACTATTATTCCACATCTACAAGAAGTTCAACAAACTCCTTGTAGTGTTACTGCAAAGAGATCCACACCAAAAATTTTACAGATAAAGAAAAACCTTGAAATCAGCAAGAGAAAAACAATTCCTCCTATTTAAGGTAACCCCAATATATTTAATAGCTAACTACTTATAAGAAACAGTAGAGGCCAGAAGGCCATAAGACACTGGAAAAAGAAGCATAAATTAAACCTAAAGCAAGCAAAAAAGGAAGTAATAAAGATCAGAGCAAACATTAAGGTAGTACAAATGAGAAAAATGAGACAGAAAATCAGTGAAACCAACAGCTGGTTCTTTGAAAAGATAAGATTGGCAAGCCTTTAGCTAGGCTGACCAAGAAAAAAAAAGATTCAAGTTATGAACATCAAGAATGAAAGAGGAGGAATTATAACTGATATTATTTAAAAAAAGATTATACAGTAATGCTTAATGCTATGGGCATGAAAAACAGTATGCTAACAAATTAAATGTATGAAAAAGAAAAATGCCTTGAAATACACAAATTACCAAAAGTGACTCTAGAATAATTAGAAAATCTGAATGGACTAATAACAGGTAAAGGAGTTGACTTAGTAATCAAAAAAATTACCTACAAAGAAAAGCCCAGGCGGCTTCATTGGTGAATTCTACCAAACATTTAAATAAGTATTAATACCAATTTTCCACAAACTCTTCCAAAAATACTAAGAGGAGGGAACATTTCTTAATTTATTCTATGAGACCACTATCACTCTGATATCAAAACAAGAGACATTACAAGAAAAAGAAAACTGCAGACGAGTATTCCTTGTGAATATAAGCATAAAACCCTCAACAAAATACCAGCTGAGTTTAGCAACATATAAAAAGGATTGCACACTATGACTAAGTGAGATTTATACAAGGAATGCAAGGTTGGTTCAACAAATGAAAATCAATCATTGTAATACGCCATATCAATGGAATAAAAAAACAAAAACAACACGATCATGTGAGACAGAAAAAGCATTTGACAAAATCCAACACTCTTCTATGATAAAAACACTTTAAACACTAGGAATGGAAGGGAATTTCCTCAATCTTTTATAAGAAAAAGTAACATTTTTTTAAAGATTTACTTATTTATTTTAGAAATAACTTTATACTCTGAAAACTATAAAACATTGTTGAAAGAAATTAAAGGAAATGTAAATAAATAAAAGAATATTCCATGAAAGAAAGAAGAAAAAGAACAAATGAAACAATCATTTTGGTGCCCTTGGGTAGCTCATCCGGTTAAGTGTCTGCCTCTGGCTCAGGTCATGATCCCAGGGTCCCAGGATCAAGCCCCAGGTCGGGCTCTCTGCTCAGTAGGGAGCCTGCTTCTCCCTCTCCCTCTGCCTGCAGCTCCCCCTGCTTGTGCTCTCTCTCTGTCAAATAAATAAATAAAATCTTAAAAAAAAAAAAGAAACAATAATTTTAAGACATGGGGGGCTACCCTTTCCTAAAGGTCTCAACAAAGTAAAGTAAGGTGGGAAAGAAGGTTCCTTGCATTGAGTGATGCTAACTGTCAGCCTCAGAGGCAAGATTCCTAAGGCTGTGGGATGTCAACACCTAGAATGCCAAATACCAGACTTAAGAAAATTTAACATGCGACACATGTGAATGTGTTGTGGATGAGTACGCCCAAGAAATCCCAAATCCTAAAAGATTTGTGGGCCAAATTTCCTTGGACCACAGTGAATTGTGAGCTATCTTTCATAGATCTGGTTTGGTAACCACCATGAATCTAACCCCAAGTGAATGAGAAATAAAGTAGAGAGTCCTACATCCCACTCCAAAATTCTCAGAAATGCCCTGAATCAGTAAATACTATGCTTACTAGTTAAGTAATTCCTATATTTAAGGTTTTGCTTTAGTGTCCTCCTAATAGGCACAAAGATAGCCTGAACCATGCAGAGCCACTCTGTACCAGCACAAGGCCCTGCAGTCCCCGGGTGGGGTGTTTCACAATACAGTCATCTAGAATTCTGCATTTATTATTACAAATTTCTTGCAGTTAAGTGTCTCAAGAAAAAGGCATGTTTTCTAGATCACAGTCATGTCATTGAGCTAATGGCGGAGTTAGAGCTAATAGTACTGCAAGATCCTTTGTACTATAATATTTGAAATAAATAACACAAAGTCTCCAAGTAGGTTTTAATTCAATGATTGGATGGGTTTGTTTCACAATTCTAGTAATTAAATAATAGAACATATTTCTTAGGCATTTGTACCAAGTAATGTACCAAGTTCTTCACATGTGTTGGAGTATACTTTGTGAAATAACTCACAATTCAGAACCCCTTATCCTTAGGCCAATCTTTCCCTTTCCAGCACTCATCTGCCACCAAGTTGGCCACAGGGCTGGCATCCAAAGGAAGAGAATAAGACTTAAGAGAGTCCTGATAGGAAGGAAAAGCAAAAGGAAAGTCTGATCCTTTCATCCTGAAGGGTACTGTAAGAAATCAGAGGGAGACAGGAGGAGTCTAGCAGGAGAAGCCCAGAGTGAGCACAGCATGTTAGATATATTAACGGGAATGTGCCTCCCCTTGGGACTCCAGGAAGAGGCCCACACCAGTCTGAGGATAAGTGCATCAAATGGTTCCTGCAGGACCTCACAGGAACCGGGAAGGCACTGGAGGGTCTGGCCAAGGCTTCTGCAAAATCCCATATATACCCCTGATCATACTTAACTGATAAGCAGAAAAGCCTTTAAACATCTCACCACAGAGTTCTGGGTTTAATTAATGAATATAATACTTTCCACTGGGACTCCCCTAAGTACCTTCTTCACCTCCTCGTCTCCTTTGGCATTCTCTGCTCAGCTGCTCTTTCATCCCTTTTGGCTCTGACTCTGTTTTTTCCTGAAGTGCCATGTGCCTGAAAAATGCTGCTCAGTATTCCTTGACCCCAGCCAATCCCTCCAAACTGTCTGTTTATCAAACAGCTTTTCAGATACCACCTACTTCACAAATCACTCCTGAAATAATTACAAGAAAGACATGGAGTTCTTCAGCTCTCATTCAGATGCAGAGAAATAAAGTATACTTATTTAGTTTTGTAGAGTCGTTAAGTGACAAGAAATACATAATTGTGTAGTGAGAAATGAATACTTAGGAATGCTGGTAATTATTCTAAAAAGAGGAAGTATTATAAAGTATTATATGAAAAGTATATGAAAAATATGTTATCTCTCTTTGTACATCTCCCTGTAATCCACACTACTATAATCTCATGGTGATCTACAAAACTAAAATGCTATCATTGACTATAGGGTTTAACTTTAGCAAGAGCTGATGTCATAGGGTGCTTTTAACAAGTGGGATTTGTCTTTTTTAAAAAAAATTAAATTAAATTTCAGTTTTCTACAAATGATTTTAAGAGAATATTTGGATTATTACTTAGTTAACCATAGAGTAACCAAGCCAAGACCTGAAGCCATTCTAAACATCGCTGGCTCAGTTTTGCCCCCTGCAGGGAATGTACACTTCTTACTGAGCTCACTAGGATATAAAAGTATGTGATATGGAGAAAAAGCTTAAGATAAAGTTGACTATTTTCTTTTTTTAAAAAGACTTTATTTATTCATTTCAGAGAGAGAGAGAGAGAGCATAAGCAAGGGGGGAAGGGAAGAGGCAGAAGGAGAAGCGGACTCCCCACTGAGCAGGAAGCCTGACGCGGGGCTGGATCCCAGGACCCTGAGATCATGACCTGAGCTGAAGGCTGATGCTCAACCAATTGAGCCACCCAGGCACCCCAACATTGACTATTTTCAAATCCAATTTTGCCACATCAGAGGGAAGCAAAGCCTACTCTAATAAGACATTATAAATCTGTTCAAAAGAATCCAGGAGTAAATTTTATACAGAATGGCTTCATTTAAGGCTCTAAATGTAACAACTGAAAGGATGGATAAAATTTTGGAGCTGTTTTAAGAAATGACTCCTCAGATTTGTCTAACTATAAAAATGTTCCAGGGTATTTTGTAAGGACTTCATGCTAAACCAGTGTTTCACAAACTTCATGTTACAGTTGGAATGATTTTGGGGACTTTAAAAAATGTTCATGCCTAGGGTTGCGTCCCTCTGCTCCAGAGATTCTTACAAGTTGATCTTGGGAGCAGCCTCAGTGTCAGGATTTTTAAAAGCTCCCTGGTGATAATATGCAACTATGGTGAAAATCTTTGAATTCAGAGCAATGAATCTGAGTCTCCATCGGAGAGGCACTGGAGTATTTTTGATTTTAAACAAAAGACAATTTTTATGACCAAGAAAAGTAGGTAAACACTGATCTAGCCCAATATCTTCATTTTTCAAACAAGAAATTATGTATGAATTGACTTAAGAACACAGTTGCACAGTTAATCTGTTAAATTCTAATTAAAATCTCTCTGTTACATTCAGAACATAATTCCCCCCCCCCTTTTTTAAAGATGAAAATGATCTTGCTCAAGATCTGGAATGTGCCTTGTAGGCTATTTCTAAATCAGATGAAGAATTCACAAACATTCAGCGTTGCCCATATGGAAGAATTTTGCATGCATTAAACCATGACATTAAGTATGGTCATGGGAACCATAGTCTTTAATCCACAGAAATGAGACACCCATAGAACTAGTATTTCTTGGTTCAGTAATGTGCACTAAGTAAACCACCACAATATTACTTGTAAATGATAACTGCAGTGTCCCAGATTATATCATCTTCTACCAGAAGCCCTTACACCTGGCTTTCTGTGTGGCTTGAAATAGACTTCAGGTCAAAAACATTTAAATGTGGTATCAAACTCGAAGAAAATACTGGGGATTGAAGCCATACCACAGAATCTCCCTTATCCACAGCTAATATAAACAACAACAAAAAAGATAAAAGCTACCAAAAAAAAATTACTCTCAGTACCTCAAGTAAGATATAAGCACAAACTCTCACATAGGATTTGAAAATGGCAGCCAAGGAATGAAACAGAAGATGGTCATAATCCCTCTTCCCCCACATGATACACAGAATGAGAATGATTCATCAGAATCCTAAGAAGTCTCATTGATTTCCCCTGGAGAGATAAGTATGAGTTCAACTTGTGGAGAAATCAGGGAAAACCTGCAAGGGTGAGAGTCCCTACCCAGCAACAGAGCATCTTGTCAGAAAGCAGAACAGAGAGGACCAGTGGTGGTGAGCTCTACCAGATGGGGACAAAACAGACAGTGAAGACAGGATGATCCTCACCACAAAGGGTCAATTATCCCTAGCATTCAACAGGAAAAGAGAAGACACAAGGAATATAAGGGGAAAAGATTCTTGAACAGCAAGAGGCTGAGTTGAAGCCTCTTAACGTTCATCATGGGGAGGAGGGACCATTGCTGGACAATGATAGGGCAATTGGGGAAGTCCAATGCCAAGCATGATTCTCTGAAAGCAAAGTGCAGGCACGGTGGACTTCAGCTGAAATGGGAGCAATCATCTCAATTTCAAGATTCTCCTCTGTGAAAAGAGAATACTGCGATGACTAGATGGAGTGATCCTGAACAAACCATGCAAAGAAGAACCTGAGAACATGCAGAGCTCAGACCCTTTAATCAAAGCTGTTCAAATATCAGCTGAAGCCTTCCTTCCCTTTTCTGGGCTCAGAACATGAAGCACCTGAAATTCCTGGCTCTCAAACAGGAGCTAGGACAGGAAGACAATTCAGGCCATTTTGGAAAGGAGAAAAGGAAAATTCACCTACACCAAGTTAGTGCAAATAGAAGTTTTGGACAGAGCTGCCCATTTTAAGCAAGCAGAAGACAAGAAGAAATGTGACAGGAACTATGTAACATACTATGATTAAGCATTTTCGTAAGGCACAAAGCAGATTAGAAAAACAAAATTACTCCTTTACAAGAAAAAAGTATAGTCAAAGAAATAGAAGATAATCGCCTATGTTTTTTGAGCCAAAGAACAAACTGTTAACTATATAAATTAAAAAAGGCTAGTAGGTAGAAACAAAAGCATCAAATAAAAGGGAACACTTCTCAGCTAATGAAAAAACTGAAGACAACATAAAAACATCTTACTCAATTATAAAACCATTAAGCTAATTAGAAAGAGCAAAACAAGAGATACAGCTAGAAAAGAATTACTTAGATCAAAGCAATTAAAGAGCAAATAACAGCTCACAAGTCTAACCAAAAAAATTAATACACCGAAATAGTGAACCTATTGAAGAACTATCCAAAGATATAGTAGAAGAAAATTTCCTTAAAAATTAATGAAAAACACTATGATTCCATATCAAATGATCATACCACTTTCACTAACATTTGCATAGAATGATATACATAATTATACAGTAAAAACTGTTCAGGTATCTGGGGAAAAAACAACAAGAACTTAGCAAAGAGGAAAACGAGTATCAGGCTAGATTCAGACTTCTTCATAGCACATTCAGTGACAGAAAATAATTGGGTATCTATAAATATATGAGGGGAAAAAGTATAAATCCTCAATTATCTACCAATAGGTCAACAATCTAGCAGTGAGGAAGCACTCATGAACCCGTCCTAGAAAAAAACCCTGATGACAAAATCCAATCAACCAACAGGTGTGGTAAAAAAAAAAATAAAGAAAGAAATAATAAGGATACAGCACATACTCCCCTCATACTAGAGAGAGAACAGAAATTGTAAAATGTTAATAAATCGGTAAATGATGGCCTAAGTATACTAATCAGGTTTTAAGGTTTAAAGAAAAATAGTAACAATATTGAAAGGAGATTGGTACATGCTTGAGTGTAAAACAGTTAATGTTTTAAAATTTTTCCCACTAACTTTGTAAGGACAAAATCTCCCAATGAACAAAAATAGGCAAGCAGAAAATAATTCTCTGGGCTATGACACTTTGTTCAACATAAATTTAGTTTTTAACTCCTTGAGAGGATGTGGTTGGTATGACTGGGAATAATTAAAAGGTACTCCTACAATTTATCTAATGATATTTCCTGGCTGCTTGACAATTGGCTCCTTGAGACATCCATACTGATTATGGAGACAGTGATTAGTGATGACTGCTTTCTCAAAGTCCCAAAATAAAGTTCCACAAAGGTATAAGCATAATGACTCAGGAAGTGTACCCCAAAGCACTGTTTCCCTAACCGCTACTCAGTATGAGTTTAACTCCAGCAGGGGATTCAGAAAGCATAAGGCACTATTGTATTTCCCCAGGGAAGAACTGACTGGATTATATTTATTACAATATCAATATACTTGTTCAGAGACATATAGTTTCTATTCCCCACACTTCACCTACCACAAAACAATTACTTCTTTCAAGAAGTTACGCACTGGGGTTTATTCATAGTGCACATCAGTGGGCAGCATCAAGTAGTTTTGTAAAAGGTGATAAATTTGGATTTTAACAGACACTACTTCTTCTACAAGCAGATAAAAACATACATGGACAGAGGCATTAATCTCAAAACCTAAAGCTAAATTTGTTTGAACAATTACTCCCACTGTTCAATTTTTAAAAATGCCTTTACTGAGGTATAACTGATATACAATAAATTGCACATATTTAAAGGGTACAACATGTTTTATATATGGTATGAACTCACAAAATCATTACTACAACTACAATAATGAGTATACATCTATCACACACCCCGCCCCCGCAAAATTGCCCATTGCTTCTTTGCAATTCCTCCATCCTGCCCACCCATACACCTCTCCATCCCTTGGCAATCACTGATGTGCTAGTTGTCACAGCAGTTTGAATTATCTAGAATTATAGATAAATGAAATCATACAGTATATTTCTTTGTGTGCCTTCTTTCATTCAGCATAAATATTTTGAGGTTCATCAATATTGCATTTATCATTACTTTTTATAAATGAGAAGTATCCCATTCTAGAAATACACAACAATTTGCTTATCCATTCTCTTGTTGATAGACATTTGGGTTGTTTCCCATTTGGGGGCTATTACAAATAAAGCTGCTATGAGCCTCTGACTACAGGTCTTTGTATAGATATATACTTTCATTTATCTGGGGCAAATAACTGGGAGTGAAACAGCTAAATCATATAATAGGTGTATGTTGTCTTTCAAGACCAGAGGTTTTTTTTAAAAATCCAATTCATCAATTTCTCTTTTTCGGATGGGTGGTGGTATTCTTTGGGTGATGTATCTAATGATTTGTGCCTAACCCACATAAGGATCTTCTGTGTTCTAGATGTTTTTTTGCTCTAGATTTCACATTTAGGTCTATGATTCATTTTGACTTAATTTTTATATTTAGTGAGAGATATGGATCAAAGTTAATTTTTTTGCAGCATATGGATATCTATTTGTTCCAGCACCACTTGTTAAAAAGACTACATTGAATTACCTTTGCAACTTTGTTGATCTATGCATTTATGGGTATGTTTTGGAGTTCTCTATTTGTCTATCCTAATGCCAAACTCTCTTGATTACTATAGCTTGATAATAAATTTGAAATCATGCAGTTTCAGTCTTCCAATCCGTTCTTCTTAGAATGTGCTTTGGCTTTTCTAGGTTCTTTGCATTTTCATATAAATTTTATAATCAGTCTCTCAATTTCTCCAAAATTGTTGTGATTTTTATCAGAATTGTGTTGAATCTAATAAATTTGGGGAGAAGAGGCATCCCACGATATTGAGTCTTCCAATAGATGTACCATAGTACATGGTATAGTGTATCTTTCCATTTATTTATGTCATTAATTTTGCTTAACAATGTTTTATAGTTTTCAGTATACAAGCCTTGTACATTTTTTGTCATAATTACCCCTGAGCACTTCATAGTATTTATGGTACTGTATATGGTACTGTTTTTAAATCACTTGATCACTAGTAAAGAAATACAACTGACTTCCATACATTGGTCTTGTGTCCTGCAATCTTGCTAAACTTATTTTCTACATAGACAGTGATGTCATCTGCAAGTAAAAGTTTTACTTCTTCCTTTCCAATATCTATGACTTTCACTTTTATCGTCTTATTGACCTTGCTAGAACCAAAAACTGCAATGTTCAAAAGAAGTGGTAAGAATGACTCTTCCTTCTCTGTTCTTGATATTAGGGTAAAAGAATTCGGCCTTTCATCATTCAGTGTGATGTCAGCTATAGGCATTTTGGAAATGCCCTTTTATCACATCGAGGAAGTTCTTTTTTATTTTCTAGTTTGTTGATAGTTTGGGGGAACAGATCTTGTCAACTGTTTTTTCTGCAGCTATTTAGATGGTCATAGGATTTTTAAAAATTGTTAATATGATGTTAATATGATTTTTAATATCCTGGGATAAATACCACTTGCTTATATTATCCTTTCAAAGTACTGCTGATATACTTTGCTAAAATTCTGATAAATTTTACATCATGAGAAATATTTTCATGTTATTTTTCCTCGAAATGTCTTTTTCCCATTTGGGTATCGAGGTAATTCAACCTCACAGAGTGAGTTGGGAAGCTTTAACTTCTGTTCAGTTTTCTAGAAAAGTCTGTATACAATTGGCATTATTCCCTTCTTAAATGTTTGGTAGAATTCACCACCGAAGCCATCTGGGTCAGGATTTTTCTTTATGAGAAGGCTTATACAGATTCAATTTTTTAAATCAATATATGCATGTTTATTTATTTCTTCTTCAGTGAGCTTTCTGATTTGTGTCTTTCAAGAAATTGTCCACTTTATTTTTATTGGCTTAAAGTTTTTCATTATATTGTCTCATTATCCATTTAATATCAGTGAAATCTGTAGTGATATCATCTCTCACATTCCTGATATTGATAATTTCTGTCTTTGCTTTTCACTGATCATTGTGGGTACAAGCTTTTCAAATTTGCTGATCTTTTCAATGAAATAGCTTTCAATTTCAATGATTTTCTCACTTTTCTGTTTGGTACTTCATTTATTTTCACTTTGACTTTTATTATTTCTTTTCTTCTGCTTACTTTGGTTTAACTTGCTCTTCTAACTTTTTAATGAAGAAGCTGAGTTCACTTAGTTGAGAATTTTCTCCTTTTAACATAGACCTCAGCACCATAAGCTTCCCTCTAAGTACTCCTTTGTGGCATCCCCAAAATTTTGATACATTGTGTTTTCACTTTTATTCAGGTCAAAATGCTTTCCAATTTCCCTTTTGATTGCTTCTTTGATCTATGGGTATTAGAAATGAATTATACAATACAGAATGTATTTTGCAGGGATCTGTTATTGAATTCTGGTTTAATTCCACTGTAGAGTGAGAACACACACTGTATAATTTATGGAAACTTGGTTTATAATTCAGAAAATGATCTCTTTTGCTACATGTTCCACGTGGACTTGAAAAGAATGTACATTCTCTGCTATCGTGTAACAAGAGTATTCCATAAATGTCAAACTCATCATGTACATTGACAGTGATGTTCAAGTCTTCTCTATCTTTACTATCTACTTCTCTCAATTATTGAGAGGTGCTGAAATCTCCAGCCATAACTGTAGATTTGTCTACTTCTCCTTGCAGTTCTATCGGTTTTTACTTCTGTATTTTGAAGCCATGTTATGAAATGGGTTAACATTTAGAATTGTTGTATCTCTTTACATGATTTATCATTATGAAATAACCTTCATGCCTGATGCTACCCTTTGCTCTGAAATCTACTTTCTTTGATACTAATCAAGCCACTCCAGCTTTCTTTTGATTAGTATCAACCAGATATTTCTTTTTCCATCCTTTTGCTTTTAAACTACTAGTATCCTCTAATCTAAGTAGATTTCTTATAGGTAGCATATAATTGGATATTGGTTTTTTATCCTAACAATCTCTGCCTTTTAATTGGATGCTGAGACCATTCACATTTAAACCATTACTGATATGGTTACATTTAACTGTACCACTTTCTAGTTGTTTTCTAATTGTCCATTTATTTTCTTTACCTTATTTTGTTACTTTGAGTATGTTTTATTATACTTTGTCACCTTTTGTTGATTTATGAGTTAAGATTCTGTATTTTTAAGTGGTTGCTTTAGGGCTTAGAGTACACATCTTTAATTTATCAAAGCGTGTCTTCAAGTGACATTATGCTACTTGGCAGTATAAGAGCCTCCCAGCCTTTGGGTTGATGTTCATTTTACCATCTGATCTGCTATAAACTCCGCAGAAAATTTTAACTATTTTTGTTTAAACACCCAATTACTTCTCAAAGAGACTTAAATTCTAGGAAAAAAATTTATATATCTACCTAGATACCTTTTTGATGCTCTTCTTTCCCTTGTAGGGATTCATATTTATATCTGGTATTATTTGTCTTCTGCTTGAAGGACTGCATTTAACTTTTTTTTTTTTTGCCTTTAACATTTCTTGAAGTGCAGGTCTGCTAGTGATGAATTCTTTCATCTTTTATATGTTTAAAAAAGGCTTTATTTTGCCTTTGTTTTTGAAAGACATTTTCTTAGGTATAGAAATCTAGGACTTTTTTTTTAAATTTCAGTACTTTAAGTATGCTGTACCAGTGTCTTTCACTTGCACTGTTTCCGACAAGAAATTTTTTGTGATCCTTATCTTTTTAAACTTTGTACAAAAAGAGTCTTTTTTCTCCAGCTGCTTTTAAGATTTTCGCTGTTTATGTAGTTAGGAGCAAGTTGATCATGTTGTCCCTTGAGACAGTTTTCTCAAGGTTTCTTCTGTTTGGGATTCATTATCTTCCTAGTTCTGTCACTTTAAAGAATTCATCAAACTTGGAAAATTTCTGCCCATTATTTCCTCAAATATGTTTTTGCTACCATCCACTCCTGTGGTAACTCCAAATTACATGTATACAGTTCACCGGAAGCTTGTTGACATGCTCCCATATTTTTTAAACTTCCTTCTCTTTCATTTTGAGTAATTTCCATTGCTACATCTTCAGGTTCACTTATCTTTATATCTACAATGTCTAACCTGCCATTAATCCCATCCAGAATATATTTCACTTGTGATATTACAGTTTTCATCTCTAGAAATTCAACTTGGATTTCACATCTCTAACACTTTGAGTCTTTCCTCTAGCTTTATGGACATACAGAATATCCTTATAATAACAGTTTTAGTCTCCTGGTCTAATTCTAACATCCAGGTAGGTTCTGGATTGATTTTGGTAAGCTGGTATTTCTTCTCATTATGATCATACTCTTCTGCTTATTTGTAGAAAATGCGTGAATGATACTATTTGTTTAGGTGCCATATACTGTGAATTTTAACTTACTGAGTGTTTAGTATATTTGTATTCTCACAAATATATTGTTGAACTTTGTTCTTGGATGTTTGATCCTACTGGATGTTGCTGTTATGATTTATTCACCAGGACTAGAGCAGCATTTAGTCTGTAGCTAAGTATTCCCCACTACTGAATGCAGACCTTGCTGGGTACTCTAACCACTGCCCTGTAGATAATGTAGGGATGTCTCCACCCTGATTTGAGGGAAAGGCAGTATTTATGGGCTTGTATGTGCTCTGAGTATCATTCCAATTCTTTTGGGTGATTCTTTCTCTATTCTCATATACATTCCTCACATGCAATATGTTGACCAGCATCCCATGGAGAATTTGAGAGAGGCCCTCTGAATATATACAGCTCTCTCCTCTCCAGGAGAACTCTCATCCTGAGAACTCTAGCTATGTTGGTCTCCCCAGAAGCTCAACTTCATCTCCTCAGTTTAAGGAGTCTGCGTAGCTATAATGGAAAAACTCTCTCGAACAGAAAGCTGTGGAAATCTAGTGAAGTCCTGCTTTCAGCTATCACTGTATTTTGTTATCTGATGTTCAGTATCTTGAAAACCATTGTTTTGTATCTTTTATTCTGTTTTTCAGTTCTTTTCAGGCAAGGAGGTTCATCTGGTTCCTGCTAGTCCATCTTGGCTGGAAATATAAGTCTCAATTTCCCTTTAAGCATTATGAGTTTTGAACAAATATTTTAGAAGATCATATACATAAACAATCTCTGGGTATATGAATTCAGAGGTATAATCTGATATTTATATACCAAAAAGATGTCCCTGGGCCATATAACAAAATACAAAAATAGCAAGCCATCTCTTTCACTCGATTGCAATCATGTACCCTGTTATCATTCTCATACTGAACAAGTGACACAATACATTTCCACAGAGTGGGAATATATTACTTCCACACTGCTGTGTTTCACTTAAATAAAACTGTGATTAAGTGCATGAGTTTTGAGGTTATACCACTTGTCTTCAAACCCCTCTTTTTCCCTTTATTATCTGGGTGAATTTGAGCAAAATGCTTTACCTCTTTGTGCCTCAGTTTTTTTATCTGTTAATATGATGTTTAAAAAAATGCTATCTTTGGGTTGCAGTTATAACAACCAGTTATAAGTATTAATTCCTCTCAAGCACTTATCATAGTAAATGTTCAATAACTGTCATTTTCCTTCAATATTACATAATCTTCCTTTCCAAATTAATACTAGCAATCTAATTTTACACATATATAAATCCATAGTCTCAATACAAACATAATATATCCATTGCTGTGATCTAGCTGACACGCAATGAGTTCAGAATGGTATACCTGTCTCAGTTTCTCCACTCTCTATTCCTTGTTGTTTGCCACTCCAGAGTAACCTCTCTGGAGAACTACTTTCACGTACAGAAGTCCTTCATAATCCCTCTCCCCAGTGCCTGCTGAACAGAGGGCAGCCTCTGGACTCTGGCATTCCAGACTTCATCTATTAAGGTCCAAGTCTATTTGCCCAGCCTCATCTTCTACGCTTCTGTTTCACGAAGTGTGTCTTACAGCCTCCATGATAAATAAGCCTCCATGAACATTCAAGGGCCTCTACCATGTCTATACTTTTTTTCATCCTATTTCTTCTACTTGGAACCCCAATGCTTATCCAGTCACATAACTGGTGTGCCCTGCATAGACTGCACTGTGTGGAGGAGAAGGAACACAAAAGCAACTTCAGATAAAAATCTCTGCTCTTAACAAGCTCACCACCACGTAAGCAAGCAGTCACAACACAGTGATGAAGAGAGCTATTCTAGAGGAATGGAATGCATGACAGGTAGATAGGAGAGCATGCCTAATTTTTGCCTGAAAAGTAAACTGAGGCAGGGGGTGTGTGGTAGTCAAGGAAGTCTTCATAGAGGAACTGTTCTCTGACCTGTTTGAAGACCTTCCCCAACCTCCTCCTATTAGATTGAGCAACATGCAAGACTATTGATTAAAAGTATCTGGAGCAAAATAAACCCTACATATATATCAGTTCTACTGCAAAATGCTCAGAAATAGACCTTGTGTACAGCGAAGGCAGAGACCAAACAGACCAGTTAAATAGTAACTACTGACATTAACACTGGGATTTACAGCACAAATATGTCAAAACAACATAAGTAGGGTCTAAAAGTCCAACCGTATAACATGCAAAGTAATGCTAATGATACGTTTACCTTTCAGTTTATTTCTGTGTATTATTACCAAAAAACCTACAGAAGTTAAAACGATGAAACTTAACATTGTTCACAACTGATGCACCCTGATCTGATATAATCCCAGTAATCTGGGAATTATCTCTCTCTTCCATCAAGACAATTCTGTCCAAGAAAGCCTATCATATCTTGTTTTCATTTTCCACAACGATAGCTTATCATTCAAAGTACTTTCTCTGTACTAGACCCTGGCTAGGCACTGGATATCTCATTTAATTCTCATACCAGGAAGGTGAGCCTCTCTTAAAATATGGTATGTATTCTCAATAAGGACAGCATGAAACTTTATTTGTATGACTTAAGTAATTAACAAAATCCTTTTATTCCCCATTGGAAATTCCATTTTTGAATATTCCATTTTGAACAGCCAGCCACCATATTTACTTTTTTTTGATAAATGGGGAGTCCAGTTAAAAGAGATTAGCATCAATGATTATCATTTATTGGGTGCCAGGTATTATACTGTGTCATTTAAGTCACAAGAATAAGGGTGACACAAAAGACACATATTTTATATGCAGAAACAAGGATCAGAGAGGGCAATCACATTTCCAAGGTCATATAGGTCTTAATATTCCGTTCTGAATCTGACTATACCCTGTGTACTTAAAATATGACAAACTTCAGTTCTGATTCTGACTACACCCTGTGTACTTAAAACACAACAAATATTACTTAGTGGATGCTACCGTGTGCCAGGCACTCTGCCTCATATATATGAGCTGAACACACTGCTGCTTTTAATCTTTCCAACAATTCCATGAAGCACCTGCAGGTCCACAGGCCTTTAGCTGAAACCCTTGGATGCAGGTGCTATTTAGGAATTTATAATGTTTGGGATTTTTTGAAATACAATTGATCCTTGAACAACACAGAAGTTAGGGGCACTGACCCCCATGCAGTTGAAAATCCACATATCACTTTTGACTTCCCAAATTTAACCATTAGTAGTCTACTGTTTGACCAGAACCCTTACCAATAATATAAACAGCTGATTAACATGTATTTTTATATGTATTATATACTACATTTTTATAGTGAAGTAAGCTAAGAGAAAACAGAATATTAAAAAATCATAAGGAAGAGAAAATACAGTTACAGGACTGTAGTATATTTATTGGAAAAAAAAAAAGTCCACATATACGTGGAGCTGCAGAGTGCAAACCTGTGTTGTTCAAGGGTCAAATGTACGAGTACACATGCACATTTCATTATTATTCTTGGCTGAATCCTATATAACATTTCTTTATATTTAATTCACGTGTGTGTGCGTGTGTGTCTGCCCAGGTTCCACACCAGTTAATCTCTAATGCCTTCCAATCAGATGTTGAAATAGGAAAAGAGGAAAATATTATGGAATTACACACACATAAAATATTTTACTATTTTAAATTTTCTGTTGCAGGTTTCCCTGCCTCTAGGTAGATAAAGCAAAAACAAAGAAATGTATAAGTAAGGGCACTTAGAGCTGCAATGAATGAAAACGCTCACTGCTTTACTTCAAAGGAGTTTCAAAGGTAAAGCATCAAAGTTTAACAGGCTGCCAACACATTTGATCTTACTGCACACATCTAAACAGCAGAGCTTTAAAGCAAAGACTGAGGAATGGGAGCCCTGGCTTCTCCCAGATCAGATCAATCAATGATTGTCTCTCAAATGCAGAACTTTCCTTTCTAGAACCAAGTGTCTCCACTTCTAGTCTTAGTATTCCACCTTCCTTTTCTCTCATCCTTCCTTTCTTTCTTCCCTCTCTTCCCTTCTACTTCCCACTGTCTGCTTTTTTGCTCTTGTTTTCCTTCCCTTGTGTTCTTAATGGCATTCAAGATAAGGATGTCATCTGAGCTAGTGCCAAAAAGTAAAGTTCCCACAGATCTTTTGGTATTTCTCTGATGCCCATTTAAGGCTAAGTTTAGCTTAGAGAGTGCGAGGTTATAAAATGTTCTTAACAGTCTCACGAGTGCAGAAATATGTGTGTGTGTGTGTGTGCGCGTGCATGTGGGCGCACGTGAGTTTGACATCTGTGGTTGGTAATATTCTCTCTCTGTTCCTTCTAATTTCTTTCTCACTAAATCTTCAGGGTGCAAGAGAAAGGCAGACATTTTATTTCTATAAAACAAGTTCAGCTCTGGTACTTAACTATGGTACTTAACCATGGAGTTTAATTTAGCATAAAAGTCAATCATGATGTACCTTGTAATATCAATACAGGAATTAGTCCCAAACTGCTCTTTCTCATTATAATGAGTTATATTTTTTTTCATTCAGATTAACTGTGGGAAGACATTTCTAATTCTCCCTTAACCAGGAAGCACTCCTGAGCTCTCACATAAAGTTGTCCCTACTCCTATTACATTATTTAACACATATTATATTCTTTTTAATGTTTAAGTAGATGACCACTGCTGTTCTTTAGTTTGCTTCTCATTAACAGAGTTTATATTGTTTGTCTTTGGAGCATGAGCTCCAACTACCTAGCCTAACACTTAATAAGCACTCAAAAGATACATGAAAATTAATATTCATAAATAAATTGACCTCATTTAAAAATAAAAATTACCCTCTTATATAGTCTAACTTATGGTTTAAAAAGCAAAAAGAAATAAAATCTCCATAGCACTAGGGGGAAAACTACAGATATTTTTAAGATTTGGGAAGGCAGAAAGACTTTCTACATATAATACCAAAGGATTAAATCATAAAAAGCCTTTTTAGAGGGAAATAAACAGGATATATCAAAAGCTTTAAATTTTCACATACTCAACAGCTCAGCAGTTGCATTTCTATGCATTTCTAAGAATAAAGTCAAGGTTATAGATTTATCTACACAGATTCTTACCATGGCATTGCTAAAATACAAATAAGCCAATAAAACAAAAAGAAAATCTGGAAATGACCTTAAATATTAACTAATATACAATAATAACTATGATACAAGCAGATTTCATGTTACAGAAGGGTGGATTCCAGTAAGAATGGAAAGATCCCAATCTTCAAAAGCAATATATGTGTAGTAGAATAAAGGATTCAAAGCATATCCCCCAGAATTTTATAAAGTAATTAATTCTGACTGGAAGAATTATGAATAATTGCATATTTTTGTTTATCATATTTTTGAAACTATTTTATAATAAAGGTGTTTTTTTAAGATAAGAATATTACAATGGAAGGAATTTTTTCTGAAACGTACTGCTTATACATTTCTTGGAAGCATCAAATCCATTGTGTATAGAATCCTGCATAATATACCAGCATATTCTCTCCCCATGCTCCCCTGTATTCCTGGTCACACTAATTTGCTGTTACTTCATAGGCTAAACAAACTCACCATGTGTACTTTATAATAAATTCCAAGACCATGGAATTAGTTAATTAATACATGCATCAATTATTTCTGAACACACTTAGGTCTGGTCTACCTAATTCCCAGAATTTAGGAAAACCCTAAGTTTGCCTGCCTCCATTCTTGTCTTTGGAGAATCTAGATATGGTCTGAGTAGGCTGAATAGCTGTCCCAGTTACTTTACTTCCTGAAATAGGAAGTATTTGGGTGGATGAACAAAAATATACAGAATAACTCAAGAGCTTATAATTACACTTCAAGTTGCCAATATGCAAACCTGAGGGGTAAGATTATGGGTGCCTCCTTTTAGAGAAGTCACCATCACCTGGACAATAAAGAATGGGCTATCCATCTGCTAGATGCCTAGCTTAGGCAGAACCATAATAATACAGCATTTGAACAACCAGGATTCTGACCATGAAACCCTGCTTCACAATGGGGTAAGTGGGTGAGAACCCTGTGACTGGAGGTATTCAAGCAGAGGCTGAGTGACTCCTCCAAAAGGCTTTTAGACAGTGAGATCATGCATGAGGTTCTACAACTGGATGATTTTATGAAATTTGTCCTGAAGAGAAATCCATCCATGTTTCATTTTACACAAAGGCTTGAAAGTTTATATTTCATAGACTTTAACATTTGATCTCACCTTTTTTAAAGTAGCTTCAGATTCACAAATGGAATTTTTCTTAAAAAGGTCAATAGATTAATGCAACAATGAATCATGGAACACTACATCAAAAACTAATGATGTAATGTATGGTGATTAACATAACATAATAAAATTAAAAAAACTAATGGTGACTAACATAATAAAAAAATTTTTTTAAAAATGTCAATAGATTAAAAAGTTAATCTCCCATCTTCCTTTTTAAGGTACCATTTACGGAAAAATGTACATTTTAAATGAAATGTCACCAAATACAAAGATCTTTGAAATTCACCAAATTTATGCATTTTTAAATGAAAATCATGTTTACATGATAAAAAGTGTGTAATAATAATTTATGGATAATTTAAAAGAGTCTAGGGTATATTTCTAACAGATGGTCCTTATATAAGCCTTAAAGAAAATTCAAGGTGCCCACCCCATCCCCTCCAAATTTCTACTGATAAATAATAAGGTACATTTTAAGTGTTTGGGGAAAAAAAGCATCAGGTCTTGATACATGATGTTAATTCCATTTCTCTGTATTGTCAGGTATATATTAAGTGCAATATTTATCTTTTTTTTCAAATGCCACGTATTCTGAAAGAGAAGCCAAAAGAGCTGAGTCTCTACGTGTGCCTTGGACACAGCTGGGTTGTCTGCCTTCTACAATCAGCAGTGGCCCTAATAACTCTTTCTTTAATGCTAAGTATAAAAGGTCATTTACATATCAGCATGAGTGAGAAGAGAACTCCAAAGAGGTTCAGCTTACCCAGCACCAAGACTCAAGTTAAATACCATAATCATGCCAGCCACTCAGTTACCACTCAGTCTCTGTCTCCAGTCCGGAAACCAGTCTGCCAGAAGCCTAGATAGCTGGAAAAGCAGCCATGTTTTATCATACAACTGATCCCCAGAGGCCAATTTAAAGGAAAATTATATGTGTCCTACATCAAGGAGGAAAAACATCCCTCATTTTACAAAAGTCTTTTTTTTTTTTTTAAGAGAACAAAGAACATATATTTTTGAAACTCCATAATTGAAAAACACAATACGAACTTTAAATATTAACAGGGCATGTGAGCCTATTCACTAAGCTCAACGTAAATGAACTATTCCTTGTGTATCTGTATAAACAATGTTTCTTAAGAAAAACCATGAACTCTACTTTTACAGGGATTAGCTATTACACACTAAAATATTCAACTGAAAATATCTTCTAAAAGCGTGTAAGTTTGTATTTGCACTACAGAGTGAGAATTATTAACTTTGTTCGGAAGAAAAAAAGTTTTAGAACTTTCATCTGAAGGGTAATAATTGAAAAGATTTTTAAGAAGCAAACCCATGTTTTAAAAAATATTCTTCAGGCCAATTCATTAACTAATTAATTTTGTAATTTCTTCTGAAAACATGCTACTGTACATGTAAGATATATGTACGTCTTTATTGGATTCCCACAAATGCAGTAAGGACTAACAAATCTAATGAATGGATAACTGCTGAAGAATGCTGATGTAATGCCTGGAAGCCTCTGACTTGAAACTGCCCAATTCCTTTGCCAATTAGGAATTGACCTTGAAATCTGCTTCAGGAGGAGAGAACTACAAAGGTTACGTGACTTCCAGAAAAATGAACATCATCTCCACCAATTATAATGATGTTTGAAATTTTAAATTGAAATATTTTTCATTCTGTAGTATTTAAATAAACTTAACATTATGTAGGAAATTTGTGTTATTCCATTCTCAACAACTTACCTTTTTATGCTAACATTTCACAATTAATTTTTCTGTCGAAAACAAAAGCATCTGGTAAAGACATTTAAATTTGCCCTAAGTATAACCATAAACTCTGTCATTTGTGGAATGTATTTCAGTCCCAAGAAATCTCAGTTACCTTAGGAATAATTTAAATATCATGAGGTATATATACATACCAGTGTATGTTAAAAGGCTTCATACATCTTACTTTTCAAACTTTAAGTAGAATTCTAATTTCTCTATTTCTTCTCAGGATTTAACCCAAATATTAAGATGAAGTTCTTGTCAGGGTAATGAGTATAGTTTTTTAGATACAAGGTTTCTTTGCAATTTAAAACCTCTTTACATATATAAACCATCACCACTACTTATCTGTAATATTGCAACAGCATGGCTTCATACACTCTAACGTTTTGCAACAAAGAAAGCGCTGTACAAGTTTAGATGCTATGCCAAGCCCTGGGAAAATAAATTGAGGATGTATGTCATCATGAGTGATTATGTAATATTGCTTTCAGTTTAACCTTATTTTTACTCATACGGTTCAGTGTTAAATAGTTATCACATTTTTTAAGATTAACCATCTTTGACATGCCACCGGCACCCATTTGCTTCCAGGACACCATTAATAGTCCATTTAGCACACCGACACTGGAGATTTCCAGCAGTCTACCGATCATGAGTTTAAGTGCTACTCATATCATGGTCAATTGGTTTTATATTGGCTTGACTGACCATTTACATGGGTAAAGTAGACAATGCTGGATGCCTGCTGAGCATCCACTCCTTTTCTCCTGCCCAACAGAGCTTCCACGGGCCTCCTGAACTGAGATCACTCTGGTGGAGAAAACTGACACTCTTCAGCTGTTGTTAGTTAGGTCTCGTAATCTTACCATTCGAGTTATAGACATCATCAAAGACGAATAAAAATATAATTTCATTAGAAGAATTTTCTTTGGATAACCAAAAATTATATGTTTTTAGAACAAAAGAGACTTCTCCAAAGGGAGGTTCTCATTTCTCTTTTCTTACCTCTTTCGCACTGTGGACCAGTGAATCCATAAACACAAGCACAGCGGTTAGGTCCGATACAGCGTCCACCATTCTGACACCCATTTTCACAGACAGCTGCACACAAACACAACAAGAAGCTCATTATATAGTCCATCTCCAAGTACAGGTGACCGCTGAACATCACCAGGTTTGAACTATGCTGGTCCACTCATAAGCAGATTCTTTCCGATAAACACAGTGCAGTGCTGTAAGTGTATTTTCTCTTTCTTAGGCTCCTTAATCACATTTTCTTTTCTCTAGCTTACTTTAAGAATACAGTATATGATACATATAACATTAAAAAAAATCTATTAATCCACAGTTTATGTTATCAGTAAGGCTTCCAAACAAACTATTAGTAGCTAGGTTTCTGGGGATTCCAAAGTTATACACAGATATTCAACTGCGTGGAGGGCTGCACCCCTAGGCCCTGTGTTGCTCAAAGGTCATCTGTACAATATAGTGTGGAAATGCAGCCCATAATGGATCTTCCCTCCCAAACACAATCTACAGCTTATAGAAGGCATTTAAATAAATATACATAATGTATATTGAGACAAAAGCCTACACAATTCATGTAGATCACATTGTTACGTACACATCTGGTAAATTTTTTTTTCTTTTAAACAAAATCACAAGGATTGGCTGGCTCAAATGCTCATACTGTCAGAATATAACTATCCAGTTCGTTATTTTAGTTCTATTACCCCCATAATCAATCTTCGCAGGTAAGAAATTAAATATGGGGAAATGTAGGAAAAAGGCGGCAGACAATAGGTAGCAGAGAGACAGGAAAAGAGGGAGGGATGTGATATGGAAAAATAAAGAGGATATGGCAACAAAGAGAAGAAAAAAGCACCCCCCACCCCGAAGAAAAAAGACCGGTGGGTAAATAAGAAAAGGAAAAAAACTAACATGAACAGTGGGGGCTGGGGGGAATACCATCAATTCAGCAAAGAAACACCAAGAGAGATAACTAATGTGTACATAGTATGTACAGGATATAAAAGGAAAGAAGGAAAAAAAACCTCACTGTGTCAATACAAGAAATATTTTTATTAAAAAATTAACCCCAAATCAAAATTTTTAAGGCGAACACAGGCAGCATACACTCTTTCACTCCTTTCCGCTTGTCACCAGGGAGACCAGGATTCAGTTCAGGCTCCGTGGGGCCAGGGAGCCAGGGAGCCAGAACTGAGCCTGAGCGGCTCCCCTCCCCCACTGCACCACCCTCAGCAGCCAGAACCACAAAGAGAAGACCACTCCCTAAAGACCATTCTGGACATTCCCTGAAAAATCACTATTTCTACAAACTCTCCTGATGGCAGCTGAATCCAAGAATCATGCCTACTCCAAGAGAAAATACTGGTACTAAGAGCTTGTCTATCAACCTACCCACCTTGTTGAACATAAACACTGTCCTCACAGATGAAGAGGATTATATTCTATGACTTGTGCCCAAAAAACAGAGCTTAAAACATTAAAGCCAAGTGAGGGGGCAAAGCACATCTGTGTGCACTTCAAATGAGGTACATATCGAAAAAGGGAAGCTCAATATATAAACTGATATCTAAAAATGCAATAGTGTTGCTATCTCCTTACCACGAATACTGAGCTGGATTACCTATTTTCATCCAGAATGCTTCCAAGTGGCTTCTGTTCTGCTAACAGTACAAAACGAAAACATGCTTTGAAACAAAAGACTTCTTTATCTTAAAGCACCACTGTGCCAGGGGCTTTAAAATCCTTTGTCTGTATCAGGCTTCGCTCAAAAGCGGGAAGGATTCTCCGTACATCTGCACAAGTGCATCTCTGGAAGAACCACACCTTTCTGCTTCTTCATTTGTGCTTACACAGCATGTGCAACTCATCCCTGTCCTGCAATATGGGCCGGGCAATAAACTGGATGAACAAATACAGAGGATAAAGGAAAGGAAATAAAGGTTATGAGAAGCATGAGAAAGATGGGGGTGGACAGGAATGTGGAAGAAAACAAAAACCTGTCAGAGAAGTCTCAGTGGTGTGGAACTCCACAGAAACAACGGCCGGCACTTGAACACTGCAAATGCTAAAAACACATACTGCAAAGAGGTAGCCCTTATCTAATGTAATTAATTATGATGCGAGAAATTTACTTTCAATATCATCAAGGTGTAAGAAATATAAATGGAAATCACTTTCCCGGACGTGTTCTCTCACGAGACCCATGCTGAAAATCGAGTTAACAGATCCTTCCTGAGAGGGGCTTGAGGATTAAATAAAATGATGTATAAAACAAAGTGCACAGTGGCTGCACATTGAAAGTGTTCTACAAACTTTAATTCTCCTTCTCTTTTATTCTACAGAGTATTTGTATGAAAATAAGACTTGTTCTCCATCGTCCAAAGTTTACAATGAAGAACAAAAACAGCAAAAGAAGTGGACAATGCATATAAAAGTAGAATAAAAAAATAAAAGGTAATTTTCCTTCTTAAGAATGAGTTATGATGAAAGTTATTTTATGAAGTAGTTGTTCTTGTAACAAAACATAACAGAAATGGAAATTTACATTTCAGCTGGAGTTGGAAAGAAATGTGAATATGCCTAAATTTCTACCATGGAAAGAAGGCTGACCACCAGGAAGAAAGAAATGCTTACACCTGGTGTGGGATAAAGCAAAAGGCAATCGAGAAAAAACCATGCTATGTACTCTCCACACCAACTTCCCAGTGATCTTCACCCAGGCCTATAATTAACCTATTACCTATATAAAAATTCAGTCTACATGCTCCCAAGTTCGTATCTCCCTCAGCTCTCTCCGAAGATCTTAGCTCATACATCTTTCCAATTGGAGGTCTAACAGATTTTTTAAACTACCAAGTCCAAAACAAAACTCTTCCCATCCCGTGTTTGCAGCTCTGCCTAACCCACACCCTGCTCAGTCTTCCCATTTCAGGAAATGACATGACCATTCACTCTGGAGCTCCATCCAAATCCTCCAGTTGTCATCATGGATCTTTGTGTCTGTTTTTCCCCCCGCAGCGCACCCACTCCATCAGCACACACTTCCTTCCATAGATTCTACCTCTGAATACAAGTCCAAGACTAGCACTTCCCACATGCTCAATTATGCCAGCACCATGCACCAGCACCAAGAAGCTGTTAACTCGCCTTTCATGTTCTCTCTCACCCTTTCTACAATCCAGTAGCAGCCAGAGTGATTAGTTTAAGTTAATCAGATCATATCACTCCACTGTTCAAACTACCTCAGTGGCTCCCCATAATATTTAGAGTCCTGATTTCTTTCCTTGGTGGGTAAGGCCGTCCACCACCATCTCTGAACTCACCTCCCACAATTACCTCCTTTCATCTCTTTAGGCACATGGGTTTCTTACTATCTACAAAACATGTGAAATCTGTTCCCACCACAGGTCCTATGAATCTGCTTTTCCCTCTGTCTAGAACACTTTTCCCACTGACCTAAAATGGGATCTTTTAGGTCATCTTGTTTGCTCACCATATGTTCTATTAACCCTGAGTAAATGTTGGGCAATTATAGTTTTGTCTCATGAGATAGCAAACAAATTTTCATATATGCTGCTCTTCTGACCCAGTGCTTTTTCCTTTCCCCTGACTGAAAAGTGGCGGGGGGAGGGGGGGGGCATCGGTATGGTTTGGCACAGGGCAGAAGAACATAAAAGCACCTTTACTTTCATTTCTGTGCAAAGAGCAGGGAAGGGACACAGCAGCTGGAACTCTTTCTGCAGAATCTTCAGGAAAATACATATACACACAGATATGCCCCAGACAGATACAGCAGCTGAATTCAGGCTGACAGTGGCTGGTTTCATGATAGATTTGAGCAAATACTCTGAAAGATAAGTTGAGGCAAGGCTCTTCCTCCTGTAATTCTAAAGTAATTATGATTTTCTCTCCCTACACAACAAAAGGTTGAGTTTCAGGAAGGATAATTGTGTTTCTTCGATTGCTACTGAACTCTACAGAAGAGGAATACAATCAGTCTGTTTAGGTATTAAAAAGGTATAAATCTGCTTCCTTATAAATATTGTGTTCACAGGTTTTTTTGTTTTTTTGTTTTTTGTTTTTGTTTTTTAGTGGTTATAAACTGGAGTCCATTGTATAAAATTAGGAAAATACCTAAATATTTGAAGAAAACGTAGAAAAGAAATCATCCATGAAAAAAGAAAGTTTGCTACGATATCTGTTACACTGTTGTTCAGCTATTTGCTGCTCTTGCCTGGCCAACCCTAGCCCAACACCCTACACTGGCATCTCCTATTCCTGCAAGAAAACTGGCCTCAGTGCGGTGTATTCTCTCAAATTCCTTAACACTCCACTTACCACACTTGTCAGTCTCAGATTATCTTAACAGCTATAGCCATACCTGAAAGCTGCCTACACAGGGGTCTGTAAACTACGGTCCACAGGTCAGATCTGGCCCACCACCCGTTTTTGTATTGTCCATGAGTTAGGAACAGTTTTCACATTTTTCTATGGTTGGAAAATCAAGAGAAGAATCATATTTTTGTGACACATGGCAATGGTATAAAGTTCAAATTGCAGTGCCCAAAAATAAAGTCCTGCTGAAACCCAGCCAAGTTCTTTCATTTACATATGGTTTATGGTCACTTTTGCACTGTAATAGAAGAGCCAAGTGGTCGTGACAGAAACCACTAAGTCTAAAATATTATCTGGCCTTTACAGAAAAAGGTGGCTGACTCCTGACCTGAACAAAATATTTTTCTTTAAATTGATTCACCTACTTATTTTCAATTATTTTAAAAGAAAACTCCATAGCATTTATAAAGGGAAAGCTGTATTACCCTAATACCTGGAAGGCAATCTTACTAAGAACAACCACCACAAGAAGATACCACTTCACATCCATTAGGATGGCTATCTCACTCACACACACAAAAACCAACAAACAAAATGGAAATATGCGTTGGTGAGAATGTGGAGAACTTAGAACCCCTGTACACTGCTGCTAGGACTGTAAAATGGGGTGGCCACTGAGGAAAACAGTAAGGCAGCTCTTAAAATTAAAAACAGAATTAGCACATGATCTAGCAATTCTACTTCTGGGTATGGTACTCAAAAGAACTGAAAGCAGGGACCCAAATGGATGGCTGTGCATCCATATTCACAAAAGCCAAAAGGTGACAGCACCTTGGGGTGCCTGGGTGGCTCAGTGGGTTAAGCGTCTGCCTTCGGCTCAGGTCATGATCCCAGGGTCCTGGAATCAAGCCCCACGTCCAGCTCCCTGCTCAGTGGGGAGTCTGCTTCTCCCTCTGCCTCTCCCTCCGTGCATGCTTGTGCTCTCTCTCTCTCTCGTCAAATAAATAAATAAAGTCTTTAATAAAAAAAAAAAAGGTGACAGCACCTAAAGTGTCCATTCATGTAAACAGATAAAAACAAATTATGGTATGTACACAAAATGGAATATTATTCAGCTTTAAAAAGGAAGGAAATTCTAAAATATGCTCTAACATGGATGAGCCATGAACACATTATGCTAAGTAAAAATAAACTCATCACAAAAGGACATATGCTGTATGATTCCACCTATCTGAGGTGGCTAGAGCAGTCATATTCATAGAGAGAGAAAGTAGAATGGTGGCTGCCAGGAGCTGGGTGAGGGAGAAATGGGGAGTCTGTTTACTGGGCAGAGTTTCAGTTTTGCAACTCAAAAAAGTTCTGGAGATGGATGGCAGTGATGGTTACACAACAATGTGAATATACTTAATGCCATGTAACTGGACATGTAAAAATGGTTAAAATAGTTAATTTTATGCTTTATGCATACTGAAAACCATTTTTTTTTCAGTTTTTAAAATTCCAACAAAAATAAGATTAGCTTAAAACAAGGTAGATGTTCTTGCACACCTACTACTTGGTCTTTCTATGTTAAAAAGGTTGACAAGAAGTTCTTAGGGAGACCCTGAAGATTAGCAGTAAATCTAGACCCTGAAATCCAAATGAAATGAGAAGGCACTTTGTCACTATTTATGATTCAGCGGTCTTTAATGTCATGTCCTTCTACTCATCCACACTTAAAAATATGGCAATTCTTGAAAGAGTCCCACAATTTGGGAAACCCAAACCTCCAGTGTTCTCCAGTGATATGTCATAATCCAAGAGCGATCATCCCCACATCCTTGTTAAAAAGTTATTTCTTAATTAGTACAGAATATTCTCTAGTAAGTGAAGAGGAGACCTTATTAACTGGATTAAAGCTCCCTCTTTCACAATGAAATATGATGTTTTAAAAATCATTTCAGAGCGCTGCACTGTTTCATTACATAATTAAATATATATGAGCAAAAGACAATTTAAAAGATTGGCTCTCCTTGGGTTAATTTTGGGATATCCTAAAGAGAGTGAAATCACAACAATCTTTACCATGTCTTCAGGAAGGTATTCATGTTTCATGGAGCAAGATTTTTTTTTAAAAAGTGAGTAAATATTAACTTGTGATATGGGTCAAATCTGAGGAAGTACTAGTGGGATTCAACATCAACACTCTAAAATACAAAAATCTTAAAAGAGAAAAAAAATCTCCTATAACAAAAATTAGAAATTTAGCTGTAAGGTATGGCTTACTACATAAAGTTATTTTTTTAATGATCATAGGTTTTACAGGTCCTTCAGTTTTGAGTTACTATGAAAAACCCAGTAAATCAAATAATTTCTAGTAAATGAAGTCCATTCCAATGTTCCTTACGTTGTCCACAGTAAGTTCCGATATATCCCTTCTGACACTGGCAATGATCATCCGCACAGGTTCCTCCATTCATGCACCTAACGTTGCACTGCTGAACTGCAATGAACAACAACAACAACAAAATATAAAACTATTAATCACTGAAATTTTAGTATCTGTGAGTTATTAAACTATACTAAATCTCCAATTCAATGACAAATATATTCGACAGAAATGTTATGACCCACATATATACTTATTTGTGTAAGTGCACACATGCACGCGTCTGTTACAATGTTATTCCGTAGGCATTTAAAATAGATTACACTTTCAGTGTTCAAAGAAATCAGTATGTGGCGACTGGTAGCATAGTTTCTAGGAGGTGGGAGGCACTTGTGTATCCATTCAGGATGCAGGGGCTGAGTGTCTGCCCGCCCTATGGGCTCAGCACCCTGCTATAATGGAAGACTTAGTATCCACCTTCATGGAGCTAACATTCCCATAGAGAGACAGACAAAACACAAATAAACAAACACTACAATGCCATTAGAGATTGTGACAAGTTCTCCAGAGGAAACTGTGTTGTAAAGGAGAATAGCCTGGAACCAAGGAGGAACCTAGATAGGAGGGAGACAAGACCATTCTGATGTGACACTTAGGAAGAGTTCTGAAGGAAGAGAATGAGCCAGGCGTGAGAAGTACCTGAGAGGAACCTCACAGGGAGAGGAACCACCAAATTGAAAAAGACCCTCAGATGGTGGAGAGTTTCCTCTATTTGAAGAACTGAAAGAGTCATATGATTATAAAGAGTCAGGCTGGGAAGAAAAAATCTTAGAGACGCATCGAGAGGCCAGCCAGATAATGCAAGGTCTCCCAGGCCATGGAAGGGTTGGCATTAAATCCCAAATGCAAAAGAAGTTATTGAAAGGGTTTAAGAGAGTAAAGTGATGCAATTTGTATTTTTAAAGGATGCCTGTAGCTTCTTTGCAGAGAACAGATCTGAAGAGGGCAAGAGTGTAAGCCAGAGAAGCCACTGGGAGTTACTACAACACTCCAGGTAAGAGATGAGGGGAGCTGAACCACAGGGTATCAATGGTGATGGAAAGGAGAAGATGCATTTGAGATATGTTTTCCAACAGAACCCACAGGTCTTGTTAAAAGAGTCAACATGAGAGAATGAGGAAGAAAGTAAAGAGAAAGAGAAACAGTTGCTTAGGCACTGGGTAGAGGGCAATGACATTTGCTGAAGCAAGAGAAACTGGAAGAAGTAGACTGTGGGCAACAACGAATCAAATTCCCTGCTATCAAGTTTCAGACGTGTACTATGTGCATTCCAGTGGAGATGTAGACTAGGAAATGGAGCCTGTGAATAGGAGGCTCAATGGAGGGATCTATTCTGGAGACAATTACCATGAGTTAGCAACGTATTGGTAGTAGTTGAAGCATATATGCAAATGAGTTCACCCAGGGAGGCCAGACTGTTGAGAACCCCAAACCCTGAGTTGAAGTCTAATGAAGAAGATACAGACAGGAGACTAAAAAATAATAATCAAGAAAAGGAACACTGTGGCCATGGATACTGCACAACTGGAGGAAAAAGAGTATTTCATAAAGAGGGCAAATAATGGTGCTAAATGCCTTGGGGGAGTGGAACAGGATAAGGACTGGAAAAGAGAAACATTCCTGATGAAAAGGGGGTACTACCCAAGGCCATGGCAATTCAGGGATTCCCTATGAAATTATATACCATAAACTGAGGGTTAGGCCAGTGAATATTTAGCTGCTCAGGAGGAGGATTAAGAAGTTGAACTGTAAAATTTCTCCAGGATTTTTTTTTTCCTGAAGGCACATATGAGTAAACTAAGACAACGGATTAATGAAAATATGGGTAAGAATATCTTCCAGGCAGTCAAACCAGAAAGGTTCCTGAAAGCACTGGAGGAAATCTGCTAATCAGGGTGGTCAAGAAAGCCTGGATGAATTGTGAAGAAGAACTTTAAAACACTGAGAAAATGACACATTATTTTCAGAGAAAATGAAACTAGAAGTTTTTACACAGAAGTTTCATCAGAAGGCAATGACATTAGTCATTTAAGTCTTGAATCTTCAATTTCTGAGTAAGACACATTCTCTACTACCTCTTCTGAGAGAAAATTTGGAGAGATAAATGTTAAAAATAAAACAACGTCACTCTGGCTTGAGGCAGATTTAAAATTTTATTTAATTACTGAACAATTAAATAAACAGTATCTGCTTCCACCTTGTTATAATATTATCTTAAACACTGGCCTAAAAGATTTATCTTGAAGACCTGACAATCCTGAATTGGGTCATGAATAACACAATTCTAGTCCACCATTGTGATCTTATAGGACCGCTGAGAGCTAATATGTGTAAAGCAAAGTGAGTTAATATATGTTAAGCATCTGGTCACTATATAATATTCATTGTCAACCCAATCCTCTTATCCTTCTCCTTTAGTTCACCCACGAAACAGGACATGAACTACAGGATTATGCAAAGGCAATAAATAGAGCCTAGAGTTGGAGCCTATAGGTTTAAGGCATCAGAATACATGGATTCAAATCTATGTTACCCTGGGTAAGTTACTAAATTCACATGTGCCAAACTCCTTTCTCTATAAAATGGGATAATAATAGTACCTCATAGTTTTCATGTGAAGATAAAATAAAATGCTATAGTCAAAAACATAAAACAGTATCTGGCACAGAATAAAAACCCAGTAAGTTACAGTTCTTATTCACAAAGAATTTCTTTTCCACTGAATCCGGGCGCTTTTACTGCAGAGAGACATAGCTTCTGGACCAGAATTAAACCATACTGCTTAATAAAAAATCACTCCCCTTTAGTTGTTGGTGGCAACAATTAAGTCACTGAAGATTTTTACTCCAAAGATTAATGCAGATCTAGTTAATGATAGGAAAATAATCATCGATGCATATCCTTGTTGAAAAGGACATTTGGTATTTATTCACAAGCTTCAGAACAATGCAGTAAGTAAGGTCACCTCTAAGAAACATACTTGATTTTGATCCACAGGTTGGTGATATTTGGCCGCTGGAACAAGTACACATGTTAGGACGCGAACAAAATCCATCTCCACAACTATTTCTACAAATTGCTGTAGGAAGCACAATAGGAAAGTGAAGGAATAATTAGGTAATAAACCACAGTTTACAAAACAAGAAAGCTACAGTCAACAACAATAAACCTGAAAAACTAAGACAAAAAATACAGGATAAGTACTGTCTGATTTCAGATATGCAGCAAAATTACCCATTGTAGACATGAGACTAAGTCTCACAAATATCCTTATGATAACGTGCAAACAAATGAAACTACTTCAAGTTCCATAATCCTTTAACTCTCCTATCAATACAGGTCATGTTTTCCATTCAAGGCAGAGTGTTTATACACAGAATTTACCACAAGATGACAGTCTGGGTCATAGGAAGCTGGAAGGATTGAGGAAACCCAGAGGTCCTGCATACCCTCAGAAAACATAGCCCACTGTGGAAAAGGCCTTCACAAGACACAGAAAATATAAAATGGGCTGAGCCAGAGACTCCAAGCCCTAACCAGTTGGCCAAGCCCCAGGGGTTCCATGCACATTCCTTCCCAGCTGGTATCTGACCTGCCCCATCATCAATCTTTGTTTTCCTTAATAAATCCCTCTCTCCTTCCTCCAGCCTTTCTTCTCCCATGCTATCACCACAACCTAGCCTATTCCTGCTGGTCAGAAAAGCTGCTGCAACATTTTGATGGAAGGAGACTCAAAGCCTCCTGCAGCTGTGACCTCCAAGGTATGAGGGTCATCACAGCAAAGAATGTTAGGCTCACTGACACAGCACATACCATGGATCCTCAAAATCATTAGCAGAGTGCCTTCAAATGGGAAGTCTCTCCCATATTTAGAGTCAGTTCATTTAAGAGCTGAGAGATTCATCTCTATACCCACAACTGAATTCCTTATTTGTGCACAAAGCCTATGTGCTTTAATGCTCCATGCCTGGATCCATGAGGACAAGAGGAGGGTCTCAAACTAGCTATAAACATCATGTAAATGTGCACGTGTCTTTTGCTAGACAGGGGTGTCACAATTTTCAAAGAGATCGGAGACCCCCAATAATGTAAAGGGCGTGCTGTATAGAAGTAAGCTAACTCAGGGTGCCTGAGTGGCTCAGTAGGCTAAGCATCTGCCTTCAGCTTAGGTCATGATCCCGGAGTCCTGCATCTGGCTCCCTGCTCAGCAGGGAGTCTGCTTCTCGCTCTCCCTCTGGTCCTCCCTCTGCTCATTCTCTCTCTCACTCGCTCACTCTCTCAGATAAATAAAATCTTAAAAAAAAAAAAAAAACACAGAAGTGAGCTAACTCAGTCATTGTTTTTCTTCTCCAAACTGCCATTTGACATCCATGTAATATGACCAGCATCTCCATTAGCACTCCTTATAAATAAAAATGTCATAGATCCTAGTGTGAAGATAGAAAACTAGTTTTAGGTAAGAACATGGTTCCTGCCATGGAGTTGACTACTAATTTTTAAAATGTGCTACAGTTTCAGATCACGAATAATGTTCCAGTGACACATGTCCACTAAAATACTGTTTTATTTCAAAGCTCCCTCACCCGCAGCAGGCTGCCATTTGGTCGAGGCTTAGGTGATCTACAAAGTACCCCTACCCAGGCCCTAAACCCAAGGAAGGACTCATGGCTGGAGACTGGTCATCCTCAGACAACAGATCCCAGTCATGAGCACAGGTGTGAGCTCAATGCCTGTGAGCCCGTGAGAAGCAAGAGTGTGCAGGCCCTTTCTCCTCACACTCATCTCAAACTATGAGATGCCTCACCTAACTACTTGTCCATCCTACCATCATGGAAACCATGAGACCCAGAAATAACCAAGGAGAGGGAAGGAAGACATGGGTGTTAGGGTTTCTCCGATGCTGGGAGTAGATGCGCAGCACAGTGAAGAGTACATAGGACGAAAAAAGTTTGATGCTCAGTTCCTGCTGTGCCATGGCCCCATTACAAACTTACAAAAAGACCACACAGCTTCTCTGGGTTTTGTTTTCTTCTTGGTAAAATAAAACAAAGGGATTATCGTGGGAGTATTCTGAGGTCTTTTTAGGTTCAAATGCTAAGATTTCAGGCCAACCCTTTCCCATTCCACTGACCAAAATGCATTTCATAGCAAAATTTCACAAATAAATTAATAAACTTTCCCACTGCTTCAAGTTCTAACAAGATTAGGAAGAAACAAATGAAAAGTGAGAAAGTCAATTCCATTTTTTTTGGAAACAAATATTTGCAAGTTCAGAAGTACTTCAATGATCTTTGCAGGCCACAGCTAAGAACACTAACAACAAACACAGAAACTCAAATCAAAATGCATTAGGTTTCCAGTAGTTTGAGAAATACATTTTTCTTTTATTATCTTTACCACTTCAAGAAGCCTGGTCAACACCAAACAGATTAAAATTCTAGAAGGTAATCATTTGTAATATCTTTCTATCAAGAAAGAATGCTGATGTATAAATGAAATAATTAATCTTTGGTCCTCCTATTCGGTTTGTATTTTACTTCTCTCTTCTTGTAAGTTGCCTCAGAGCTTTGTCTTTTGCTAAATGGTGGAAATTCAATAAATCTAATAAATAACTTATTATCACCAGGAAATCCTAGAATGAAAATTCTTGATTTTGACTTGATAATGCTTTCAATTTGGTTATTACCTCCATATATTATCATTTTAAATGTCAAAAATAATTGCACTACTAAATTTAACAGAAAATACTAAAATTCAAAATTTATGTGAGATCCATACAAGAGAATAAAAAAGCATTACATTCTTCCTCTATTTTATACTCTTGGGTATTTGAATTACTTTTTTAATATGCTAATATTTTTGTAGGTAACTCTAAGTGCTCGATATATATAAGTGATATATATATATTTCTTGGAGATACAAAGATAACTTCAAAATTTATGCTTTTTAGAGATTTATGATGCATGTAATTTCCAATGTATTTCATAGGTACCCAAATATTTCAAGTAGTAGAAATGCAGGCTACAATAGTCACCGTTGCTCTGAGATTTCCAAAGCTGTTCTTCTAAACAAGTAAAGAGCACAATGTTACTGAAAAACTGTAAGTATTTAAAGCAGACACTCAGAGGGATATATATATATATATATATATATATATATATATGTATATATACACACACACACATACATGTACATATATATTTCTACTTCAAATATTCTGGAAGGCTCTGTTCTCTGGAATTCCCATTCCACACCGATCCAATAAAATCTGACTTTACAGATTTTCAACACATACCATAAACTGATCCCTTCTTCTCGGCTGCTCTCCAACTCAATAATGGCAGTCTCATTCATTACATTCAGTGAGTCAGACTTTCCGCAGTGCCTAAGTCATCCCAGCTAGTATGGCAGGTGTGTGGTGAGTGACATTAGCTGTTACAGGATTCTAGGAACCATGTTAAATTTAAAGCAGGCAAAGTAATGCCCTACTGGCCTGAAAGAGTAAATACACCCTCCATATATGCCTCACAATCCATGATTTCTGTGTTGGGGAAAAAAGAATGCAATACCCTTCCTTTCTTTTTAATAAAGGCTTATCATCAGAGGATTTATTTAAAATATTCATGCATCACTTCACACATTTTTTTCCCATTTTTGCCTCCCTACTGGAAATTGTGGGATTTTAGGGTAGAAAAAATTATAAGAAACACTCTTCACAACACAGGAGACTTCATTCCTTTTTAAAAGCTGCAATGAAATAACATGAAGGGTCTATCTCAAACCCACAAAACCAATAAATATAGAGTCGGAAATGCCACTACATCCTTATTATCCCTTGGCTAGTGTGGCTTGCCCTTTTTCTCTGTTCACAGTTGCATAATTATCTTTTCCCTGGAGAATATGAAGGTCAATCTAAAGTCAAGAATGGCTCAAAATGAATGTGCTGTCTATGATACCTGGCTCTCCTCCCGACAAGACAAATGTGACTGCTAGATAAATACACAGGAGAAGGCTGGTCACACTTCAACTCACAGATTCACAGGCATGTGAAATAAGACATCCCACGGTCCATCACTATGAGGCTAGTAACTAATGACTTCTCCAGTTAGAACCTGGGAGAGCTAGGTACACAATTTGGAAACTAAATAAAAGAATAAAACTTTGAAGGTCAGAGATGCAGAACTTTGGAAACTCTAAGCCTCACACTTTGGAAATCTACAGTACACTATGGGATGTGGGGCCTGTAAATCCTAAATTTAAATATCTTAAAAAAAAAAAATAAAGGTCAAGCCATTTGGGAAGAGTTCTTTTAAAAAATTTTGTTGACCTGGGTCAACTGTAACTCCCTATGGGAGTTCCTTTCGTATCTACGTTATGTGGCTGTTGAGATGAAACCAGAGATAATAAAGTGGTTTTGTACAAAGGCCTAAGAAAGCTTGATCTTCAAAAGGCCTAAACCTCATGCAGTCAAAAGCCAGATAATTTACATAATCACATTGTGGTCTTATCTGGACTCCTTTAGGAAAAAGTGGTTTTGAGTTATCTAGGGAATTGCTGTACTCCCCCCTTCAGTTTGTATTAATAGACACAGAAAGATAAAACTTCCAAGTATCTTTGAAACCTTTATCATTATTGCCCTTCAACAGAGTCTAGAAGCGAAGTCGAAACTGATGTAAACCGGCTGCTTCTTCCCCAACACTCAAATGGGGCCACGTCCCTAACTATCACTGCTTTGTGGCCACTGGATTCTAAAAGCAACTCTGTGTCCGGGACAACTGAATCCAAAACTCGGCCCTGACATGGGGTCAAGCGCGCTGCCCAAGCTGGGATCCCAATCAAGCACTCACGGACAATGCATTGGTTTCCTCCAGGAAGCGTCTTCCATCCCGGGCAACAGTAGGAGTGGAACCTGGATCCGCACACGTTGGGCCTGCGATAGACAAGCGAGGTCACACACACGTAGGGAAGTTGTATGGTAACACACTAGCGGTTTTCCCAAGCAAAAACCCTGAGCGAAAAGATTTCGGGACAACAAACAAACCAAAACTGCACTTCAAATTCTTGGGGCTCCGGTGCACAGACATGGAAGTAAATGGGCTGGAATGCGGGAGGGTCGGAAACGTCTAAACCTTACTTTTCATCTGCCCTCCCTTACTGCCTTTTTAAAGGGCGAAAAGAAACATGGAAACATATAATTTCCTACTACTCTAGCCTCCGGATGCAGAGAACAAAGGGAACACTCTGTTTCAAAAATCCCTGCCCTCGTACCCAAATCCGTCCCTTCTTAATCCACTCTGGCCCCGACGTGTCAAGGAACGCGCGTCGGAAGGTGAAGCGCTGGAGTCTGATGATTAGAGCGAACCGTAAGCCCCGCAATCGTTCTCAAACAAAAGGCTCAAGAGCTGCGCGCCCGACGGGGGGGGAGCAGGCAAGCTCCACCAGCCCCGAAGCGGAGTGGACTCAAGCCCGCCCTCCGCCCGACACTGGGAACCTGTTCCCGCACCGCAGGCAGAGCCTGCGCTCTACCATCCGCACCCGGGGGCCTTCGACCCAACCCCCGAGGGAGGGCTTTTTGCCGGCTGAGCTGCGGAGGAAAAGGGGGAGGCGCTCCTGGGAGTCCTCTGGATTCTGGTGGAGGGGGCCCCGGGTCTAGCCGCCAGAACTAGTTTCAGGGAGGGGTGGGATGGAAAGCTGCCAAGCGTAGGTTCCCCCCGGCCTCCTGCCCACCTACCCTCGGAGCACGTCCTGCTGTCCTCGCCTGCGGACGCGGCTGGCCGCTGCGGCGCCCTCCTCACGGTACTCGGGCACAGCGAACCCGCCTTCAGAGCCCGCCGCCGCGGGCCGGACCTGTTGCGGCGGCGGCTGGGGCCGGGGCGGCTTGGGCGGTGGTAGCTGGGGCTGGCCAGCCGTGCCCTGCGCCCAGAGCGCCACGCAGCCCAGCCACACGAAGTAGGGCTGGAGACACAGCCGCCGCCGTCTCCCCATCGCGGGCGCCGAGAGCGCGCGGACCAGGGTCCGCGGAGCGGGGAGTGCTGGGAGACAAAATCTGCGCGGCCTGAAAAAAAGTCAGGGTCTTACAAGCCCTCCGTCGGCTCCCGAGACTCCCTGGGGCTCGGGCTCCCTGCAGTAGCGGGAGCCCCGGACCGAGCGCCGGCCCCCGGGCTGCCGGCGGGACGCGGGCTCTAGCGCAGCGGGCGGCGAGGCGCGGCGGCGGTGCGGCCGGCAGCCCCGCGCGGTCCACGTTGCATCCCCCGGGCCACGGCCCCGAGCGACTCCAGGACCGCCAGCGGGCGGGGGCGGGAAATTACAAAAGTAACCCGAGCAGCCGCGGCGTAAAGTTACAAAGAAAGCGGACCTCAAAAGAAAAAAAGGGCCTGCACGCAGCGCCTCGGCGGATTCCCGTGCGCTCCGGGAACAGATCTTGGAAAGCTGCGAAATTCACCAGAAAGAAGCCGGCAAACAAACAAAAGTCGTCCCCCAAAGAAGAGGGTCTCCTCCCGGCTCGCCTGGAGTCCCGCGGGGCAGCGACGCGCCGGCGGCGGCTAAGAAGCCGAGCTGAGGTGTGCGGGGCCAGGGCGAGCCGCCGGTGAGAGGGAGGGCAGGAGGCTGAACGCCGGGGAAGATGCGGCGGGCGAGGGCGCGGCGCGGGGGTTTTGAGGCCCGGCGGGGCGTGGGGCGGGCCGGCGGGCGGCGGCTGTCAGTGGGGGCTGGAGCGCAACCGTCCACACGTGGAGCGCAGCCCCGACCCAGGGGCCGACGCAGAGTGGGCGGAGACAGAGTTAAGGGGCGAACGGGTGGGGAGGAACAAGGGGAGTTAGGGGCTGGGGGAGGGGAAGAGGAAGGAAGGGGGTAGGGTGAAGGGAGGGGAGAGGACTGAGTTTGGGGAGAAGGGGGGCAAGCCTGAGAGGAAGACCAGGGCTGGAAGAGGGGCTTGGAAGGAGGGATTGGCGAGCCCGGGTGCGAGAGGAAATGAGCGGGGGATGGGGGCGAGGTTAGAGCGAGGAGAGAAGTGGGAAAGGGGAGGGGGGGTAGGGGCCTGGGGGCCGGCTGGAGGGGGCCAGGCGTTAGTCGGCTTTGCTTCCCGTCCCCCTCAATTGGCCGCTAGCTCTGTTTTGACTGTACAAAGCGAGTAGACGACGGGGGAGGGGGCGGTTAGGGACCGGATTTGGGAAAGGAGGCAGCAGCCCCTTCCCCTCCCCCTCTGCCCTCGCCGGGCCGCGGACCAGGGACGAGGGTCTCTAAAGGCGCTTGGCTCGGCTGGACCCGCAGCTGAACTTCCCCTTGTCGGGCAGAGGCCACAGGGTTGAGGAGGAGAACGGGTACTCCCGCGAGGACCCAGACCCAGACCCGGGGTGGGGTAATTCGCAGCCAAGTAGGAATAGAGACTCGCGCGGGACTTGGCTGCAACCTCAATCCAAGGAGGCCCGGCCCTCCCCATCGCCCTCCTACCCCCACCTTCCCCCCCCGGATAGGCGTCAGTCTGTGGGACCCGAACAGCGGCTGGGCGTTTCCAGATTGAAATGCGCCCTCCACCTCCAAGAGGGAGCTCACGCGGCCGCGGGGGGCCTCGGCTGCATGCCGGCGCCGTGGTCCCGGGGAGTCCGCGCAGGGGGTGTGCTCCGGAGTGACCCCTGGCAGAGCTCTGCCGGGGTTTGCAGCCAGAGAGGAGTTAGAGCCCCTGGTGGCGGGGGTGTGGTGGGGAGGGGCACGGGGGGACCACAGAGCTGGTAAATGGGTCTTGGGGCATAGCCTTGGTTCCTGGCATGGACTCCTCATTAATGATTAAGCCCTAGCGATTGGTGCATCCAGGCTGGCGACCTGCCCTCTGAACCCTTAGAACTGCCTTTACGTTCACAAGCCTCTGGGGTCTTCCTTTGTGGCCCTGCTTTCATGAGGTCTCTGTAAAGCCCTAGTCGTCTCTTAACCCATAGCACTGCATAATTAAAAATCAAACATTCCTGAAAACTGAAAACTAAGGCTAACTATCCAAACACAGTTTAGGAAACAGTACAAGAGAGCAATGTCTGGATTATTCAGGCCTAGGGAACTTCACTTTAAAGAGATATATATATATATATATATATATATATATATATATATATATATATATATATATATATATCCCCCCCGCCTGAATTGCCCAGATGTGCTATTTGGCAGTCAAAATTCTCTGAGAATTGGCATAACTCCCTTCTCTATTTTCCAAATGTAGTCAAAGAGTCTGACTTACAATATTCTCATAAGTCCTTAAAAAAAGGTAGGAGTCACATAATTTCATGTGAGACACCAATTTGTACGAATTCAAAGAAATTAAAAGACAGTAGTAGAGGTATTTGTCATGCACTGTGCTTCAAACAAGTGAAACCATTTAACTAAAGGAACTAAATAAAGTAACTATCTCCTGGCTGAAGGTCGTGTTTTAATTATACTCTTTAAAACATTTAACCTTGTTAAATGGATTTTTGTTAATACTTACATAGCTTCAGGGTTCATTCCTGTCTGTCACATAAAATCCTCTAAAATGCTCTAAAATTGCATATGCATGTATCCTTTGACTCAACAATTCAACTTCCAGAAATCCGTTTAAAAGATATGCAGGCAAAAGAAATGATGAATGCATTCATCTGTTCATTGCAGCACTGTTTGTAATAGCAAAATATTAGAAACACAAATGTCCCATCAGTAAGAAAATGTTTGAATGTAGTTTAATACATTCAATTAAATACTATATAGCTGTGAAAATTGAATGGGGATCTCTGTCCAGTCCTATGGAGTTATCTCTAGATTATGCAATTCAGTGGGGGCGGGGGGAAAGTCAGAGTACAGACAGAAACAGGCAAATCCATTGAGATAGGAAGAATAAAGGTTATCAATGTCTGGGGTGGGGAGTAGGGAGAAGGGAATGAGAATTATTGTTTAATGGGTACAGAATTTCCACAGAATGATGAAAAAAGTCTGAAAATTGTGATAATGGTTGCACAACATTATGCATGTACTTAATGCCCCTGAACTGTATACTTAAGTATGGCTAAAATGGTCATTTTATGGTATGCATATTTTACCAAAAAAAAAAAAAATTAGTACAAGGTGTAGGATATTGTTGTATGCTACTTGATGGTGTGTGGCTGTGGGTGCATTTTTAAAAATAGAAGTGTAAACCAAATCTAATAATGGTTATCTTAGGGAAGGAAGAAGATAATGAAGAAGAGACAATGATGGAAGATAGATGTTTGTAAATATGCCTTGTTTTATAGTTCTAACTTTGGAACCATGTATATATTTTATATAATTAAAGACAAAATTAAATTTAGAAAGAACACCTAGGGGCACCTGGTTGGCTCAGTCAGTTAAGCATCTGACTCTTGATTTCAACTCAGGTCATGATCTCGGGTTGTGAGATGGAACCCCACCGCACCTCAGGTCGGGCTCCACAGTCAGTGTGGTGTCTGCTTGGGATTCTCTCTCTCCTTCTGCCCCAACGCCCACTTTGTGCGTGCGCTCTCTTTCTCTCTCCCTCACTTTCTCCCTCTCTCAAAATAAATAAATAAAATCTTAAATAAAAAGAAAAAGCAATGCCTAAAAATTTAGAACTAAAACAAATGAACCTATTTATCACACTGGTGGCGTAACCAGAGGGAATAATTATTTAAGCTGTTATTTTAACACAATATTTGAAATGTACATCTTTAGTAGGATATAATCTAAGGATGAAATGAGCCAAATTCAAGAAATTGCATTCAAAGGTGGTGATATGAGAGAGGGAGAGAGACAGAGATAGAGGGAGAAAAATATTAGAAATGATTTCAGCATAAGAGAATGGAGATACATAAAATAAAAATAAAAATGTTGTAAACTTAAATTGAATTATAAAATGCCAATATGAAATTAGAACTTACCTTTATCTTGCAAAAAATATGCGTTTCCTGATCCTACACATTGAAAAGACCTGAAAGTAGGGAAAACCCAGTAACAATAAACACCCTTTGTGCCCAGATTATGGTTCCTAAACACCAGTAAAAGGAATGAGAGCTCCTTGGTTAAGAGTCTGATTTCAGGTTTGGGGCATGATATATGTAAGATATGTTAAATCTAAACTATCTATCTTGTCATACTTGAAAGCAAGGAATTTATCACTTTGGGGATCATGTCAAAAGAAAACTGAAGCTAACATGAAAAAGATCCCACTGACCAAGGATGGGAAAACTTGAGCATCAAAAAGAAAAATGACCACAAAAGATTGAAATATATGAATATATAAATATTTAAGAGTTCCAAATGATATCCCAAATTAAAATTAACTGGTCACTTTTAGAGGTTATTAGACACAGCTTATTTTAGAAATATTGATAAATAAAATAATCATGTATTGTGCCTTTGCTGGAGAGACTTAAAGGAAATATTTCTTTTTAAAAAATTATAGTTGTAAACACTGGAATGATAGAAAAATCACAACTTTGCAAACTGTAATGAAATAATGGATCTGAGCAACAGTCATCAATGACTGCTAAAACCATTAAGTCAGGCATTCCTACCTGGAGTCTGTTTTCTCCCCATTGGGCATCTGGCGATATCTGGAGATATTTTTTGTTGTCACAACAAAATGGCATGTGGGGGGGCAGGAGGGTCAAGGGTACCAGGGATGCTGCTAAATATCCTACAATGCACAAAACAGTTCCCCATAACAAGTATTATCTGGTCCAAGATATCAATTTATATGAGAAACTCTATGTTAGGTGAACAATCAAGGGGGAATTTTTTAATAAAAGATTTAAGCTGTTACAATCAAAACCTACGGGTTAATTGTTAAGTTCTGAAAAACAGGACAACCAGACATTATGTGTCTATTTAAGTGGTGCAATAGGAGGCACAAAGAACCACCTATAAAATATCTTTGCCAAAAAATGTAACCTGAATTATGTAGTCATAATTTTACATTTAGCTTCCAGTTATTAGGAACTGTAGAGGGTAGTGAAACATGTTAAAATATACTGCAAGAATACAGTCAATGAGATCTAGAATGTGGGAAATACCACAGGACTAATTTTGTTCAAATAAATGACATGGGAGAGAAAAGAGAGGGGAACTGTTCTGGTCCAACAACCAAAGGCAAAGGTTGCACCTTATCTGGGATTTTTATTTTAACATGGGTCTAAATTGACATTTTTGAGACAATATGGGGGATTGAAAGCTGATTATTACATGTGAAAGATTTATTTTCAATTTGAGAGGGGTGTGACAATAATATCATGATTATATTATTTAATCTATTTTCCAATATTTACCAAGGTCTTAATGGATGAAATGATATGATGCCTAGGGTTTGATTTACAATACCGCAGGAAAAATAAAGGCAGAGTTCTGAAAAGATGGAGTAGATATACTTTCCTCTATTCCTTTTGCTAAGTATACTTAGCTAAATATCCTGAACATTGTATATGGAAAAAGGAGACTCTAAATAGTGGAAGGAAGACAGCAGACTGGCTGGGCCCCAGGACCTGAGGAGTGACATGGAAGTGATTTCCTTGATTTTTTGTTTTGCCTCATATATCCTGGACTGAGTGCTGAAGAAGCTGGAAATCTGGAAATGCCAACTGGCACAGACCAAAAAACGCCTCAGAGAAAAGCCTGCACTTTCTAGCCAAAGGTCAGGAAAAGGATGCACTAGCAAGACAGAAAACTTATAGACAATAACTGCGCTACAACTAGCCAAACATTACAGTGGACATTTGGTGATATCTGAAGAGATTTTTTATTCTGATCACCCGCGCACTAGCAAAGGCCAAATGTTGAGTTTAAGCTTCATCCTCACCAGGCTATCAAAAGGTGTTCCTCCCTTTCTCTCACAGTACTGTCCGAGAAGTTCAGATAGTGAACACCCCCCAATAGTGCAATGGAGAAGCGGGACTTCCACTTCTACCTACCAGTAATGAACTGTCCTGTCCACTGGTATCAGAGGATCCAGCAAGTAGAGGGTCAGGACTTTTATTATTGCCCATCCCCATGGTGTCATGAGAAGCCACGAAGAGCCACATAAAGAGTCGGACTGAAGCACAGGTCTCCCTCCCAGCCAGAGTGGTACAGCAGCAGTTTAGTTGGGAAGCGAGTCCTCCCACCCCTCACTAGCAATCACAAAATGCTCCTCACATCCCAAGTGTGTCAACAGAGGAAGAACTTGGACTCCACCCCCACTCTTTTTCTACCGTCTGTGCAGTATCAGATGAGGCTGTTAAAACACAATTTAATATGATCCAAGTTTGTAACATAACACCCAAAATGTCCAGGATTCAAATGAAAACTGTTCATCATGCCAAGAACTAGGAAACTTTCAAACAAAAAAGAAAATTAATACTCACCAACCCTGAGATGACACAGGTGTTAGAATTATCTGACAATGGGTTTAAAGCAGCCATGATAAAAATGTTACAGTGAGCATTTGGGAACATGCTTGAGACAAAGGAAAAAAGAATAGAAAGCCTCAGCAAAGTAGAAGATATGAGGAAGAACTAAATAGAAGTCTTAGAAGTGAAAAACACAATAATCAAAATTAAAAAGCTTAATGGTCGGAGTTATCAGCAAAATGGAGAGGACAGAGGAAATAATCAACAAACTTGAAAATAGAGTAATAGAAATTACCCAACAAGCGCAAAGAGAAAATAGAATGAAAAAACAAACCAACAACCAGAGTTTCAGGGATCTGTGAGACTATAACAAAAAATCTAGGCATGCCTGGGTGGCTCAGTCAGTTAAGCATCTGATTCTTTTTTTTTTTTTTTTTTAAGATTTTATTTATTTGACACAGAGAGAGAGACATAGCACGAGAGGGAACACAAGCAGGGGGAGTGGGAGAGGGAGAAGCAGGCTTCCCGCTGAGCAGGGAGCCCGATGCGGGGCTCGAACCCAGGATCCTGGGATCATGACCTGAGCCGAAGGCAGACGCTTAACGACTGAGCCACCCAGGCACCCCAAGCGTCTGATTCTTGATTTCAACTCAGGTCATGATCTCAGGGTCCTGGTATTGAGCTCTGAGTCAGGCTCCATGCTGGGTATGGAGCCTGCTTAAGATTCTCTCTCTCCCTCTCCCTCTGCCCATCCTGCCATCTCTTTCTGTAAGATAAATACATCTTAAAAAAAAAAATCTAGGGAAGCAAGGGCAAAAATGAACTATTGGGACTTCATCTAGATAAAAAGCTTTTGCTTTTTAAAGAAACAGTCAAAAAAAACAAAAGACAACCGACAGAATGGGAGAAGATATTTGCAAATGACATATCAGATAAAGGGCTAGTATCCAAAATCTATAAAGAACTTATCAAACTCAACACCCAAAGAACAAAGAATCCAATCAAGAAATGGGCAGAAGACATGAACAGACATTTTTCCAAGGAAGACATCCAAATGGCCAACAGACACATGAAAAAGTGCTCAACATCGCTTGGCATCAGGGAAATCCAAATCAAAACCTCAATGAGATACCACATCACACCAGTCAGAATGGCTAAAATTAACAAGTCAGGAAACGACAAATGTTGGCAGGGATGCGGAGAAAGGGGAACCCTCCTAAACTGTTGGTGGGAATGCAAGCTGGTGCAACCACTCTGGAAAACAGTATGGAGGTTCCTCAAAAAGTTGAAAATAGAGCTACCATACGATCCAGCAATTGCACTACTGGGTATTTACCCCAAAGATACAAATGTAGTGATCCGAAGGGGTACATGCACTCTGATGTTTATAGCAGCAATGTCCACAATAGCCAAACTGTGGAAAGAGCCAAGATGTCCATCGACAGATGAATGGATAAAGAAGAGGTGGTATATATATATATATATATACAATGGAATATTATGCAGCCATCAAAAGGAATGAGAGCTTGCCATTTGCAACGACGTGGATGGAACTGGAGGGTGTTATGCTGAGCTAAATAAGTCAATCAGAGAAAGACATGTATCATATGACCTCACTGATATGAGGAATTCCTAATCTCAGGAAACAAACTGAGGGTTGCTGGAGTGGGGGTGGGTGGGAGGGAGGGGTGGCTGGGTGATAGACATTGGGGAGGGTATGTGCTATGGTGAGTGCTGTGAATTGTGCAAGACTATTGAATCACAGATCTGTACCTCTGAAACAAATAATGCAATATATGTTAAGAAAAAAAAAAAAAGAAGAAGATAGCAGGAGGGGAAGAATGAAGGGGGGGAGATTGGAGGGGCAGATGAACCATGAGAGACGATGGACTCTGAAAAACAAGCTGAGGGTTCTAGAGGGGAGGGGGGTGGGAGGATGGGTTAGCCTGGTGATGGGTATTAAAGAGGGCACGTTCTGCATGGAGCACTGGGTGTTATACGCAAACAATGAATCATGGAACACTACATCAAAAACTAATGATGTAATGTATGGTGATTAACATAACAATAAAAAATTTTTTAAAAAATCTAACATTTGGTCATCAGAATCTCAGAAGCAGAGAAAGAGGGTAGAGCTGCTGAACAACTATTTGAAGAAAAATGGCTGAAAATCTGCCAAATTTAGCAAAAGACAAACAGATTCAAGAAGCTAAGGGAATCCCAAACAGTATAATCCCAAAGGAATCTCCATCAAGATTCAGCACAAACTTATGAAAATTAAAGACAAAGAAAGCAGCAAGAGAAATGACACCTTACTGGTAGGCGGAAATAATTCAAATGACAGCAGATTTCTCATCGGAAGTCATGGAGGCCAGAAGGAATTGTCACACATTTCTCAAGTGCCAAAAAAAAAAAAAAAAAAAGAATTGTCAATACAAAATTCTATCCCCAGAGAAAATATCCTTCAGGAATGAAGGGGAAATCAAGATATTCTCAGATAAGGAAAGAAAGAAGATTTGTCTCCAGTAGATTCTACACTAAACTAATTGCTGAAGAAAAATCTCTAAAAAAAATAAAATAATAATAATAAAGAAAAATCTCTAAACAGAGAGGAAATGATACCAGAAGGGATCTTGAAATATCAGAAAGGAGGAAAGAAAAATGAAAAGAGTGGAAATATGGAAAAATATGGGTAAATACAATAAACTTTACTTCTCTTGATTTTCTGAAGTATCCTAGATGGTTAAAGCAAAAATGTTAATATTGTCTCATGTGCTCCTCAATGTATGTAGAGGAAATATTTATGACAATGGCTCATAAAGGGTGGTAAAGTTTCTAAACTAGTAAAATGTTGATACAAGTAGACTATGTTAAGTTAAAGGGGTAGCACAGGGAGATCTCTGGTGAGAGACTAGTTCTCTAATTGATTACTGGTATTTGCCCAAATGCACACGTGATAAAATGACATAGAACTACATACATACATTGTACTAATGTCAGTATCCTGGGTTTTATATTGTACTATAGCTGCATAAGAAGTAATTATTAGAGAAAACTGGGTGAAGAGTTAATAGGACCTCTCTGTACTTTCTTTGCAACTTTCTGTTAATCTATATTTTAAAATATAATATCATTGGGAAAAACAAGGGTTTTTGTATTTTACTATTTGACTCATTCTTCCCTATCTCCTATCAGTGTCATATTGAGAAATTTTGTTACATGGGACTGAAAAAAAGAGGCTAATTGATGAAATGAAATGGCAAAGTGTTAATCATTGTTAAAGCTGTGTGTACACCTCTCTATCCGTAATTGACAGATCCAGCAGGCAGAAAACCAGTGAGGACATAGTTGAACTGAACAGTATCAACAAATTAACTGAATCTAGGTGACATCTGGAATACTTCATCTAAAAACAGCAGAATACACATTCTTCTCGAGCTTCCCCAGAAGATTTACTATGATAGACCACTTTCTGGGCCATAAAACACACACTTAACAAAATTCAGGAGAATGGAAATCATACAAAGTATGTTCTCAGATCACAATGGAATTAAATCATAAACCAATAACAGAAAGAGAGCTAGAAAATCCCCAAATATTTGGTTGTTAAAGAATACATTTCAAAATAACACACATGTCAAAAAAGAAATTTCAAGGGAAATTAAAGAATATTTTGAACAAACTGAAAATGAAAATATAAGTCATCAAAATCTGTAGGATGCAGTGAACATAGTGTTTAGAGGGAAATTTACAGCATTGGATGCATACATCAGAAAAAAGAAAAACCTAACATTGATGTTCTAAGTTTCCACATTAGGGAACTAGAAAAAGAAAGCAAACTGAATCCAAAATAAACAGAAGAAAATAATAAAAGTTATAGCAGAAATCAATGAACTTGAAAACAGGAAAAGAGTAGAGAAAATCAACAAGATAAAAAGTTGGTTTTTTGAAAAGATCAGTAAAATCAATAAAACTTGGTTTCAGGCAAACCAAGAAAAAAAAGAAGACACTAGTTACTAATATCAGAAATAACAGACAGCCATCCTTACTTATTCCATGGACATTAAAAGAATAATAAGGAATAGTATAAACAACTCTGCTACAAATTTGATTACTTAAATGATTAATGGACTAATGTCCTGAAAGACACCAGTTATCAGAACTCACACAAGGAGAAATAGATCATTTTAATCAATCTATATTTATTAAAGAAATTGAATTAATAATAAATAACATTCCAAAAGAGAAAGTACCTGGCCCAGATGGTATCTACAAATCCATTGGGATTTTAACAAACATTTAAGGAACAAGTGATATCAATTCTCTATACCCTCTTCTAGGAAATAAAAGTAGTGGGAACTCATTCTATGAGACCATTCCCTTAACATCAAAACAAGATAAGGAAATTACAAGAAAACTACAGACCAATATCACATGAACATAAATGCAAAAACCCTCAACAAAATAGCAGCAAATTGAATCCAATGATGTATAAAAAGAATTACACATTTGTAACTCATGGAGATGTTTTCCAGACATGAGATACTGGTTCAACATTTAAAAATCAATTAATGCTGAGCGAAATAAGTCAATCAGAGAAAGACATGTATCATATGACCTCACTGATATGAGGAATTCTTAGTCTCAGGAAACAAACAGGGTTGCTGGAGTTGGGGGTGGGGTGGGAGGGATGGGGTGGCTGGGTGATAGACATTGGGGAGGGTATGTGCTATGGTGAGTGCTGTGAATTGTGCAAGACTGTTGAATCACAGACCTGTACCTCAAACAAATAATACATTATATGTTAAAAAAAAAAAAAAGAAGAAGAAGATAGCAGGAGGGGAAGAATGAAGGGGGGGAATCGGAGGGGGAGACGAACCATGAGAGATGATGGACTCTGAAAAACAAGCTGAGGG